>NW_004567131.1:1487806-1491299 GCF_000260355.1 Condylura cristata
TTTTTTCTGTTATTTTATCAGTACACATTTAAATTTCAGGGATTAAAATAAAACTGGCTTCGCCCTAAATCTTTCTGTCCCATAAATGTAGAAGTCTTTTTTGGGGGGTTTCCACTTAGGGGAAAGCCTCAAGTATAGTGGCATTTAGAGTTAAAAATATTACTGACACAGTAAATGTGGTGAATATTTTCTAACAATGGTGAATCAGAAGGAGAAATTAGCCTAAACTACATCGCTAACCAACTAATTATAAAAACTAAGCTTTGGTCAAAAAAGATAAAAAAATTACATCAAACCCACATTAAATCATTTACTTTTTATTATTCCCCTTCTGATTATCAATAATAGTACAATAATAATACTGCAAACTATCCTGACCCTTTTTTTTGGGAGGGGGGGCAGAAATTCAACTTTTAGAAATCAGACCACCCTTCTCCTCCAAACCTTCAGTGGCTCTTGCTTTTAGGCAATCCACACATCTTAGCATGGCCTTTGAGGCACTCGCTGTCTGAACACAAACCAAATGACTATTTTCCTCCCCAAAATACCCTGTCTACCTTTCATTCAGCAACTCCAAACTACACATTGTTCCCTAAGGGAAGCCATGAGCTTTCATGCCAGTATTTTCCCAAATGCCTTTGGAGAGTCAAGAAACTTTAAGCAGACTTTCCATATAGAGCTCTGTCTATCCTCAAGGAATTCAGTATAAATATTAGAAGTCAAGAAATTCAGGCTCAGTGAGGTTATATAATTTGCCAGGTCACACAGTTAGCAAATGATGACAACAGTATTCAAACCCAGGACTGACTGGTTGAAAGCCAATACTCTATTCTGGAAAAGTTCGATACACAAAATGCTAGAGTGCGTAGGCAGGGCTTAGGGGTGACCTTCTGAGATGGACAGATTTCCTCTTCTTTCTCCCTTTATGGTGCTTTAAGCCACTTATTGACAAAAATAATCAGATGTGTACAGTAGGTAGTATATTTGCATAATCCATACTAAATAACTGCCTCAACAATAAAGAAAAGGGGCCTGTTTATTTTTTTTTCTATGAAGCATAAAAATGGTAGGGGAAGATGTCAAATACCTCTGTGATTGCTGTTCTACATATAAGTCCTTTAGCTGACTTTGTTTCAGAAGCAGATAATCTCTGGGGAACTATTAGGATATTGGGACAGATCTCTCCGTGCCCCTTAGAAGAGGAAGCAGCCACAGCATGATGCTACATGTCCAGAGTAAAAGAACAGACAAGAAGAAAGATGCATGTCTTTTAACTAATAATAGTGTAATTAATAGCTCCTGCAAATCACACTTATGGGCTGTTTAAGTACCTTATTTGAAGATTACAGTTGTTATAATTTTCTGAAATATATACACTGTAATAAATAATGAGAGAAGTTAAACAAAATTTTATATTCCATTTTTAGTTTGTTTTAGTATGACCTCTAAATTGCATTTCATAATAAATATATCTATAGGTTGCAGATATCATTGTAGAATATAGATTGTAATTATTTTAAGAAAATGACAAAAAGCATGATAAAAATGCTTAACCACTGAAATAAAAAGTAATTATCTACCAAATTAGTGGTTCTCAGTGTTATTTGCTACTAAAAAAAAAAAAGTAGCATACAGTAAGCAGCACTAAAAAAATAAATAAATAAAAAGGGGCCTCCCTGGTGGCCAATGTGTTAAAGCACAGCATTACAAAGCTAGCAGAAGCCACTACGTGCTTCAGCATGAGTTGGATCCCCGGCCAGGGAAGTGACCCACTTGCCCACCGCTCCCCTCAGAAGTGTACATCATCAGTCGGCCTGTTCTGCTCTCCACTCTGTCTCTGGTGAATCCTCTCACCACTCCTGCACTTCTGACCTATACCCTGGTTTTGTATGCATAAATAAATAAATAAATCTTTAAAAAAAAAAAAAAAAAAACTTTAGCCCCCCCCTGGGGGCGCAGTGGGTTAAAGCACAGCACTGAGAATCTAAAGCCGCTTCCACATGAGTTCGATTCCCGCCTGCCTCGGAGGTGACGACATGGTGTGGCAGACCTCTCCTCTCCTGGCCCGTCCGCTGCTCCCCTCAGCAGTGTACTTCATCAATCTGCCTGTTCTGTTACCCATTCTGTCTCTAGTGAATCCTCTTGCTGCCCCTGAGCCTCTGGCCTGTACCCCAGTTCTGTATGCACAAATAAATCTTTAAAAAAAAAACTTTAAATAAATAAGAATAAAAATTATAAATTATGCCACACAATCTTCTTACAATCCTAAACTATATTAAAATAAACAAAATAGACTAAATTCTAAAAATTCACAACCATCCTCAACAATTCACAAATATGTATACTATCTATTCATTTATTCCCTGTAATTTCCTGAAAAACACTCCTCCAAAAACCACCAACCTCATCAGCCAAGCCAATCCCTTTTCTGTCTTGAACAACCTCAACAGCCTTCACTGAAGCCAACTATAATCCTTCCAAGCAGCCAGAGTAAACTTCTAAACACAGAAATCGGATCACACTGATTCTCTGCCACAATGCTCCAAGGCACTCAGAAGGGAGCCCTCTACTCCTGTTTCTCCTCCACTCACATCTCAGCCTTCCAGCCTTCTCCCCACTGCTCCCAATAAGCCAGGTTTATTTCATTCCTTTCCCTGAATCTCTGACTCATTCCTCCTCCTCATCCACGTGTGTTACTTGCTCAGAGCAGCTTGCTTTGATCACCCTTATCTGAACCACCCGCCACTCCATCTCTCTAGCCTTTGCTAGACTTTATTTTCTTGGTAGAACTTACTAATATTGCCATTGTACAGCAACTGTCTATCTTCACAGTCAGACTCAGTCCAATGCTGGTGGATTTGTCAGCTTGTGCTATTGTGTCCCCGGGAGCCCAAGGTGATTGCAAAGGAGGGACACCCAAAAGTATCAGATAAATAAACTTTATAGATGAAGAAACTGAAGCTTAGCAAAATTTTGACAAGGTTATAAATGAGCTTTAATTGGAACCCACATACATATTTGAGCATTCAAATGTCCTGGTCTACTGTAATTATACAGTGATGGACTGTTGGTGCTTTGTTGGTGGGTGTGGTGGAACAAACATTTGCAGAGGTGTAGGCTTACATCCCTAAAAAGATAGTGTGCTATAAACAACAAACATAATAAAAACAAGCAAAAGCCAAAAATAGATTAAATAAATCAACTTTCAATGGTATCTCTCTCTTCCCTGAATGAATATTAAAACTGGTAGTTTCCGGCCCTCCCTGGTGGCGCAGCGGGCTAAAGCACAGCACTAAGAAGCTTAAGCCATTTCCACCTGAGTTCGATTCCCGCCTGCCCTGGAGGAGATCCACATGGCGAGGCAGACCTCTCCGGACCTGCCCGCTGCTCCCCTCAGCAGTGTACTTCATTAATCTGCCTGTTCTGCTCCCCACTCTGTCTCTGGTGAATCCTCTCACCCTCTGCATCTCTGGCCTGTACCCCAGTTCTGTAT
>NW_004567131.1:1491399-1494994 GCF_000260355.1 Condylura cristata
AAAAAAAAAAAAAAAACTGGTAGTTTCCATAGTTGATCAAAGTTGTCTTGCATGATTCCCTAGTCGTTGCATATGACGATTTAGCAAAGTATGTTACTTATTTTGCATCCTGGAACTGAACAGGGCTTAGCATGTGTTGACAACCTGAGTGATTTATTAACACTTGCTGATTAGATCAAGTTTCAGTTGTTTGCTCTGTTAGAAAAGGGCCAAAGTTATCCCCATCACAATGTATTAGTTATTACTTCAATATATACATTGTTTCAAGTGATATTACAAAACTGAAAAGACCCACTAGAAAAAAAGTGGGGGAAATCTAACAAGAGCAGTATCTTCCTTGGACAAATTTAAAAACTGGTTTTAAACAATAATTTCCACTAACTTGGTTCCAAGTCATCTTATACTGCCTCTTTGTTACATGAATATACTACAGAATGAAAATAAAATTCAATATTTATTTTTAAAAACTTGCTTACATTATCATTAACTCACTACCACCATTAGCAAATAGCCAATATAGCCAAATAAAACATACTATAATAGAGTATCTAGATGTACTCAAAAGTTTGAACAAGAAGTTAAGGCTTCATATTATCATAACAGATTTTCAAAGTATATGCGGTCATTACTTAAATAAATGCCACCACAGAACCAGGGTAAGTCAATGTGCTAGGCAGTATGATTTGCTCATTTTAGCATCTATTCAAAATGTTGGTGCTAGAGTAATTGAATAACTATAATAATAGTCATATTGTAACAAATATTTGGCTAGTCCAATAACCGTGCTAATTAAGTCTTTTTAGACATGCAACAATTTAAAGCAAAGGCAACCTTGCCTGACAATTAAAGAGATTAAAATGCTCCAGGAAGTTTGGCAATTTATTCAGAGAGTAAAAAGTCTTTCAAAAATTATGTTGCAGCATATAATCACCTTCAAATTACATAATATCTACCATATACACAGTACACGACTTTCCACTCTACAAGTTTTTCTGGTGTCAATGAAAACTGTTTAAACATGGTTATTATTATAGGAGCATGTTATTTCTTTTTACTATCTAATACCATTAGTTCCCTAAGTGTTTTAATTTATATAAAAAAATGTTTATGATTGGAAGATGGATTTATTTTCTCTGCTCTGCTTTTAAAAACACTAATAAGCATGCTCTACCTTCTGAACAAATCATATGAACCTCAGGCATTATTACAGCCAACAAAACAGATAAGGTATATTGTAAAAATAATAGTTGCAGGTCCTTTCACTTTTTGGTCTAAGGATTACTCCAACTGAAATCCTCTGCCTATGAGGTGATGTGATGACCACTTGCCATGTTCTATGCCACGTTCTATATGCATAACAAGCCACTTGCCACTGCCAAGAGACAGCGTAAGTAAAGGTGATTACTACTTTCCTTAGTAGGCTTGGTACTTCAGAAAACTGGCAGACTAGGGTTTCAGGATGTCACTAGGAAGAGGGTACTGTGAATCCCACAGAAAGGCACAGAAACTGATTCTATAGGTTCAATTAAACATTTCTTTCAAAAAGCAACAGATTTTAGGAAATAAGCATAAGTTGGTAGTAAAGACTGTCAGTTTGAAGCATTTACAAAATAAGTGTAGCGAAAATTGTGCTGTCTTTACTATTACATAGTAATAGTCCCAAAGTAAATGATCTAGAATTCTTAAGGCCTGTCCGAACTTTAATATGCAACCACCAATGTCATTTTTCTGTCATTTTAAAGACAAATTAATTTAGTAAGTTTACTCATTTATTTTTGCATAGAGAACTGGGCCATAGGCCAGAAGTAGAAGGAATGAGACGATTCACCAGAGTGGGGAAACCAAACAAGGAGATTTGCTAAAATACACTGCTGAGAGGAGCAGTAGGCGAGACAGGAGAGGTCTGCTGTAGCATGTGCGGGTCAGCTCCCTGCTGGCCTTGGGATGGAACTCAGGTTGCAGCAATGATAATGCTGAAACTTAGTTTTTAGGACACCAGGGAGGTCCCCTAGGCCATTTTTGTGTTAGACTTTGCTCCTGTCACTTAAGCAGTTGTAGTCAAAATGAGATGACTGGAGAGAAGTGGGAGTCATTTAACAAACACACGTGTCTCAACACATGTTGAATACCTTACTTACCAACACTCAAATTAATTATAACCCACAAAATAAAAGTGCTTGTAACTTTCTTTAATCAAGTAAATTCTGATGCTGAAGGATTTTGAATAGGGAACAAAATCTACAGCAAATATATCATTTCTCCCTGTCACTCTTGTTTCTACACATGGGGAAGCATGGTGTTTCCCTCTGCCTTACCTTCTGTCCTAGCAGGTTTTACAAGGTTGAAAGACATGCAGCTGTGGTAGGTCAGTGCCAGTTCTGCCTGCATCCTTTCATCTTTCAAGAGATTTCATTTCATTCTAAGAATATGGAGTGATGTTCAATACTGAAAACACATCTTTAAACAATAGTTCTATATGCTCTTTGACAACTGTCAAAAGTAGCTAGATGTGTTTACACATCAGTTGTGGGCTCCTTCCTGGCATCTAGCAGATCCACCACAAAGTAAACAACGGACAGAGAGCAAGTCTTCAGGACTTCAAGCACCTGTGCAAGAACAATGAACTTGTGCAAGGACAACAAACTTGCTCTGAATCAACTCAAATGTGCAGAAAAGTCAGAAAGAAAAAGTCTTGAGAAATGTCAAAGGAGTCGAAGTCATATTTAAAGTGGGAAAACAGTGACCACAACACAGCATTTGCAAAGCTCAAGGTGAGAGTGAGTTCGATGAATACAACTAGGTGAGGAGGGTCATGGGTTCCTCATAATCTAAGTTAGGCCTCAGTTTAAAAAAGTTCCATCCAAATGAACCGCTTATTGTATGGAAAGGCAAACAGCACCATGAGGTTTCAAGATGACACAGGTATCTTGTAATTTAGTCTAGTCTGATCCGCATTACTATAAAACACAGCCCAAAACAACAAATGCAGGTAAGTAAGTGTCACCTGCCCCAAAGCAAGTAACAAAGTCTAGCTGGACCTCTGGGTTCTTAATGGCCGGTGCTAAGAGGTACACAGGAGTGGAGACACTGATGCCCGCCTCTACCACCCGAAGAGTCCTGTCTCGCCCATTTCCCCACCCCCGCCCACTTACTGTTGCTGGACTTGAGGTCACGGTGCAGGATGGGCACGACAGCCTCCTCGTGCAGGTAGAGCATGCCCCGCGCTATCTGCACCGCCCAGTTAACCAACACGTGCGGGGGGATGCGGCGCGCTCTGCGCGGGCCCGGCGCCCGCAGGTCAGGGGCGGCGTTGGCAGCTGCCAGTGCGCGGTTGAGCGCACCGCCGCGGGCGAACTCCAGCACTAGGCAGAGGTGCGGCTGCCGCAGGCACACGCCCCGCAGCTCGATGATGTTGGGGTGCCGCAGCATGGCGAAGAGCCTCGCTTCCCGCCGCACGCTCTCGGCCGCCGCTGCCGCGTCCTGCTCTGGGTCCCGGCGCGCCGCCTTCACGGCCACCTCCTGGCCCTGCCAGGTGGCGCGGTACACCTGCCCGAAGCCGCCGGCGCCGATGAGCTCCTTGAGCTCCAGCCGCTCG
>NW_004567131.1:1495819-1499742 GCF_000260355.1 Condylura cristata
GGCCCGCCCAGACCCCCAGTCCCGCGTCGCCCCCGCCCCTGGCGCTCTGGGGCTGGAGTGCGTTGCGCCCACGTGGCCCTGAAGGCGGAGCCGGCGGAGGGCTGCGAGTTGCTGTTGGAAAGTTTGTTAAGTTCAGGTTAGGGTTTGGGTATCTGCTCTGTTTTAGAAAGAGGTGGCAGAGGTGAAGCGGATGTGGTGTTTAGGGCGTAACGCGACACAGAGGGTCGCCGTACCAGGAGAGACAGCACCCCAGAACCGGTCGCAGGACAGCGGGAGCGCCGCACCAGACCTGCTCGGCAGAGTGCACGCTTTAGAAATCACGGCGCAGCTCTGCACTGACTAGGTTACAGATCACCGCGCAAAGACTGAACCGCGGGGTCCTTACCGTCCCGGAAGTTCGCCTCGGTGGCAGATAATGCTGTGTTTGTCCTCACTGTGTGCTCAGATCAGAAAGGATTGCCTGTTCGCCGTGGCCCTTCAGTTTTGGGTTCACTGGTATTGGCCACGACTCGGTGCCAGAGTCACGGGCCGTACCTGTTCTTTAGAAGATCGAATTGAGCAAGAGAGTCTGTGCACACAAACTCAAGTCGTCGCTGGTGTGCTGACTGTTCCTTTACCAGTGTGCTTGATGTTTCCTAGGGAACGGATTATGTACAAGAACAGTCAGTCTGGAAGCAACACCTGCACCCTCCATTTGTTTTGTGTATGGAATGAGCCGTAGCCTAGTAGAGTTAGAAAGGAAGCTTTTATGTTTGGGGACAGGGACCATTTCAGATGTAATGATTGGGAGGAATTTAGGATTTTCTTATATGAGCTTTCTTCACTGTAAGTTTTTCAGTAATTATATTTAAAAAGAACTCTTTGAGGGTTGACTGGTGAGAAGGGTTGTGGACAGGAATAAAATAATTAATTCGCATGCAGTACACTGCTGCTGTGACTTGAGGCCAGCCATTTCTTCCTCTGGAGCATACGGGACAGCAGTGTGCCTCAGACATGCAGGGACTTTGCTTCTCTACTCCGTCATCCCTCTGTCCCTAACCCCACTTACATTGTCCGCCTAACAACTGGGATGGAGAGGCAGGAAGGAACTCTACAGATACGAGTACTTCCAAGAACACCCAGGTTTCTAGCTTAAGCATCTGGGTGGATGGTGAAGATGTTAAATGACCCAGGAAATAAAAGCAGGAAGAAGACTATTTGGGGGCATGTTGAATTTGTTATGGCGAAGAGACAACTTGTTAAAACAGTCAATATCAGAGAAAAGTGAACAGGAATGGAGGGAACTGAATTTTAGAAGTAATTCTCTAAATTGATGACACACGATGAAAAGGAGTGTTCTGGCCATGTAGAGAACAGGGAAACCCAGTATGTCTGTGAGTTAGAAGGGCTACCTGTAGCTATGTGACGGTGATGTTGACCCTGGCAAATTCTTCAAACCTTTCAAGAACACTCTGCTGCCTGCTGTTCCCAGCCTTGAAGTAGAGGGGTCAGTCTGTAGTATTCTAAGTGAACTAAGCCAGTCTTAACTCACATCCTTGGAACTAATAGCAGTGCCCAGTTACTATAGCTCTTCACGCCATGGAACTTCTCTTCTAGAACCTACTTGGACCTTAACGTGATCCCTTTGCACCTTTACATACAGGGGCCTCTAAGTAGGAAACTGTTCCAGTCAGTGTGTTTTTCTGGCCTTTGTTTCTTTTTCTTTAGCTACCCCCCCCCCATCTTATAGTTGAGGCCATGCACTACTCAGGTGTCATCACACTGCCCACTCTGTCTGTCTAGCCCAGCACTTTCCACCAGAAGACAGTAACACAAGAACAAAGTACTAAGGCAGAACTTTGGTGGAAAATAAACTTAAATAGAATTTAGTGGGAAAACAAAAAAAGCTAAAATAAAATTTGACAAAAATAACTGAGGGAAAACAATAAAAGAATCAGAGGAGAGCAGTGGGAGAGGCTATATGGAATTGCTCTAAAAATTAAAATGGATTAAGAACCATCTCCTTGGAAGCCTTCCTCTAATTAATTACCACTGTTCCTATTATCTTAGCTCAGCAATTCTCAAGTGTGATCCAAAAGTCCCCAGAGATTTCTGAGCCCATTTTAGGGAGTCAACAAGGTCAAGACATTTTTCATCATTAGACTGAAATGTCACTTGCCTTTTTCATAGTGCTAACATTGAGCCTGATAGTGTAAACACAGTAGTAAGCAGAGCAAATAAAGGCAGTAGCACTAAATTTACATTTACATTTATTATATTCTTCATTGGCACTTAGAGTAAAAGGGAGAAATGCCACATCAGGTTACTTTGAAGTGTCTTTGATAAAGCATTAAAAATAATTACTTTTACCAAATCTTAATTCTTAAGCATAGGTGTTTAATAATCTATTTGACTAAATGGGAATATAGAGAGCAGTTCTGCTGCATGCTCAAGCCTCATGGCTGCTTTAAGGAAAACCCTTGGATTATTAGTTGAGCTGAATGCCAACTTGGTCACTTTTTTTTTTTTTAAATGGAATGGAACACTATGTTTACTTGAAAGAATAACTAATAAACTGTAATTATTCAGAACTGGATAATTGAAAGGCATTTTATTAAAAATGAGAAGACTTATTTTACACTCCCTTTGAAGAGGGAGACTGATTTTCTGAAGGAAAAAAAAAATGGATAATATGTGTTCCATAATGAATTTCAGCTTCCAAGAAAAAGTCAGAACTTTTGAAAATATTTACCTGTTTTTATGAGCTAAACAAAAAATAGACTTTTATATACAAGATTGCTATTAATATTAACAAATGTGATGTCTCAATATTGTATAATAAAATTCCCAATATTTGGATGATCTGTATAGCTCAGTGAATCAATATTTTCTGAACACCGATATCACAAAATCATGAATGGATAAAACATCATTTTATCCATTTTGAGTTCATTGATGAAGATTTCAGGTTGTAAATTGTAACTAGTCTTTAAAAGACCACCACTTGTTAAGTTTCAAAATAATATCAAAGAATATCTGTGGTTATCTGAAAGCCTATTAGAAGTATTTTTGCCCAAAAAAAAGTATTTTTGTCTTTGAAATATTAGTGATGAAGAAAATATCACTGATTATTAGAGAAATGCAGTAAAAAAAAACAATGAAACATTCTTCACACATGTTAGAATGATTATCATCAAAAAGATAAATAACAAGTGTTGACAAGGATGTAGAGAAATAGGAATCCTTGTATACTGTTGGTGGAAATGTAGGTTGGTGCAGTCACAAAGAAATAGCATATGATCCAGCAATTGTATTTCTGGGTATTCACCCAAAGAAAATAAAACCACCATCTTGAAAAGAGATACACAATTCCATGTTTATTGTAGCATTATTTATACTAGACAAGCATGTAAACAACCAAAGCATCAATCTATGCATGAATGGAAAAAGAAATTGAAATATTGAATATTATAATATAATATTATTCAGCAATGAAAAAGTAGGCAATCTGTCACTTGTGACAAAATGGACAGATTTTGAGGCCACTGATGCCAAACAAAATAAGTAAGAAAAAGACAAATACCATATGATCTTATTTATATGTGAAAAATACATAAAAGCAAAAAAAAATGCCAAAATTATGGATCAAGAGAACAGATAGGTAGGTTTTACAGTGTGTTTGTGTGTATGAAATGGGTGAAGGTGGTCAAAAGTTACACGTTTCCATTTATGATATAAATGACTCATGGGATAGGCAGCATGATAGCGGTAGTTAATAATACTGCATTGCCCATGCGAAGGTATATCTTAAAAGTTCTCATCACAGGGAAAAAAAAATAGAACAATGTGTGGTGATGGAAGTTAACTATACTTATTGGGGTGATTATTTCACTATATATATATATATATATGTATGTATGTATGTATTACATAATATTGGAAGT
>NW_004567131.1:1499842-1521439 GCF_000260355.1 Condylura cristata
TACATAATATTGGAAGTAATATAATGTGTTATATCAATTATATCTCTATGCAAGATAAATGCTCAGTGACAGGAAAAGAAAACTGTGTCAAGAGATGGAAGTTAACTATACTTATTGGGGTGATTTTCACTATATATATATATATATATATGTATGTATGTATGTATTACATAATATTGGAAGTAATATAATGTGTTATATCAATTATATCTCTATGCAAGATAAATGCTCAGTGACAGGAAAAGAAAACTGTGTCAAGAGAGCTATAGCTAGTTTTGCCTGAAGGGAATAGAAAACACAGGTAAAAATATGTTATGTTATCATATCTGCAATATTTTTAAGAAAGTCAAGAATTCTAGCTTCTGTCCTAATTATTCAACTTTTAAATTTCAGCAACAAAATTAATTTTATTAAATGTTACTGTTAAACAAAATTTGTCTGTTAGCTGACTGACTGGTAAGTGACCAGTTCATCTCCTATGGAAATGACATAAATTAAGTCCCAAGAATGCTGTTAGCAATCAATATATTCTTGGAAAGGTAATGAACTCAGAACCTCCCACTATGAACTATCCTTGAAAAATCTACAGAAAGTTGGAAACTGAGATAGAGAAAATGTGATAAGACTAGTAGTGAGCACCAAACAATTTAAATATAAAGCTATGTGACTTTCAGAAATATATTTATGTAGTAATGTAATAAAATTAATAATAATGTAATAATAAAATGGGTGGAGGAAAGGAATGTGAGAAACATAAACAACTAAAATATAGTGTATAATTTCAGAAAGATACACCAATGCTTTAATATTCTTATAATCATTCTTTTTAATGTTCGCATATGAATTAAAGTAAGCGCAGTAAAGAAATGTGTTTCCCCATGCCAATATTCATGGGTTGAAGTTTTATCCCAGAGTTTTGGGAAAAGGGGTGTAGAGGGGGATGAGAAAAAGAAAAGATGAAATGATTAATGGAGTCCAGGAGTTAGGGTAATGCAAAAGGACTTGGAAGGGGGGTGCAGTTACAAAAGATCAGCAGAAGAGGTCTACATGATGAAATTATTTTGTATCTTGACTGTGAAGCTGATCACACAACTGTGGACAAAACTAAACACATACATGCACACACACAGCTGAAACACACAAATGAATGAACCCAAGAAAGTTCATTGGATTTAGTCAATGTTGATTTCCTGGCTGTAATATTATTTTACAATTATCAAGATGCAACCACTGGGAAAATTGTGGGTGAGGTGTAAACAGGATCCCTCTATATTATTTCCTGTAACTACATGTTAATCTGCAATTATCTCCAAATTAAAAATTAAAATATAGATTTGTCTTTTCTAAACACTTATCTGTATGAACCTGGACTTTATCCATATATTTCAGACAACCCAGTATTTTCGCAGCATATAAAGAGAATGTATGCAGCTCTCTTCTATATAGCCAGGCAAAAAGGAGAGCTACAAAAATATGAAGCAATGCTGTTTACTTGTCTATACTTTAGTTTTGAAAAAATAATAACTTTTTCATTAAAATGTGAAATGTTACCATGTAACAGGTTTATTATTCTTATTTGAAAATAAAGCTATAAATCCACATTTTACAATTTTCCCAGTTGTAATTTCCAATGTGGAACATTTTTGGCTTATTAGAAAGCACACACACAACTCCTTGAAGTCTCTTCAATATTAAAGTTTGTAAAGGGATCCTGAAATACATATATATAATTGTCCTACATTAAAGGGAGAATTGAAAAGAGAATTCAGCTCCACTGATAATGCTTTTATTTAAATGGTATACTAAGACCCTTTCTTTGCTCATTATCCGGTGACACTATTGGTTGATAAAGACAAAACTGGGACATTAAGCAGATTTTATAATATCTATCAAGTAGTATAAAACCTTGACACTAAACTAGAAAATCTGGATTTCTCCCATGGGCTTCTACTTCCACCTGAGTTTGTGGAGCTGAGAAAGCAATGTTGACTTGCCTACCTGCTTCCAGCTTCCTCACAATAGTAAATAGCAAAAAAGACCCTCCTTCAGTAAATCCACCTGTTTTGCTCCCCACTCTGTCTCTGGAAAATCCTCTCAACCCCCACACTTCTTGCCTACACACATTTCTTCTTTAAAAAAGAAAATAAGAGAAAACTTGAGTAGGGGCTCTCAGGCTAGGAGGGGTATATTTGGACATGAGAATGAAATTCTTGTAGGAAGAAGAAAGCACAAAGAAGAAAAACAAATGATGATGTTGCTCATGGGTATTGCAGTTACTCAACTATGGGAAAGAGTATTTGGAAGGGGTGGTCGGATAAGCTGTGAAAAAGAAGCCAGATTAGAAAGGATTTTAAAAATGGGCAGCTTGTATCTGGACTTAAAAGAGAGGTGAGAAAACCTGGAGAGATAAGAAGAGATGAGGAAATGAAGAAAAGTTTTCCAAGAACTGTGTGTGAGTTCTTTAAATGATGGAGAAATCTCTGTGATAAAACAATCTTCCCAGGATTTTTGGTTATTTTTCTTGTACCATTGTACTTCTGGATGTGAAACACAGAATATTAGGAAGATTGTTAATAGTTCAATAGAATTGCAATATTAAGTCTGTGCCAAATTTCTTAATCAAAAAGCATTTTGGTGGATATCCTGGAACTTTGGAAATGCCAGCTGTCATTTCTTGCCTTGGATTACATTTAAGAAACTGTGTGTGTGTGTGTATGTGTGTGTGTGCATGAGTGAGCAGCAAGAGACCAAGTGAGAGAGCATGTGATGTTTTACTCATCTGCTACTAAGCACGAAAGGAACCATGACACTGTGATTAATAGCAAGAATCTGTAAAAGCCTTTGCTCCAGTTCTAACTTTGTCATGACTTGCCACATGATAATAAACTTTTGTTCTTCCATTGTCCTGTCTATAAAGTTGTAGAACAATATCATGTATCCTATGATGTTGTCTTGAACATTCATTGAACTAATATATTAAAGCATAGCACTAAATTAGCACAAAATGGAAGTTCTTATTATTTGAATATTAATTATGGGTTTTTAGAGTAGGAAATTCAACAGAAAGTATAATTGTCCTTATTTTTTGCTTCCATTTGGTATATTTTCCTATATCAAAGATAAAACTCATCAACCAATAAACATTTTATAGGGTAGGAGAAATTTAAAATATAATTTCCAAGGTTCTTGGGCATGTTAAACCACAAAACAGTGTTTTTATTACATCAAGGTATAAACATGTGCGACGAATTGTAACATTTATCCTATTGTCTCCAGGCTTCTGATTTTTTTCATTATGATCCACGATACAGTAAAATTAAATAATAACTGACCTAGGACAGAATGCACAGAAAGTATGTACTCATCATTCAATGTGTATTTTTTTGAATGTCAGACATTAATCCAATACTTGGAATATAAAAGTGAATGAAATAAAGTCCACTATCATCATGGAATTAATATACACAGGAAATGGACAGACTACATAGGTAAATTACATGGTACATTATTAGAATCTGATAACTGCTATGTAAAAATGAGAGCAAGAAAAGATAGATCAGGAATGGGGGTGCAGGTCAAACAAACAGGGGCATGTTGTGTATTTTCTTAAGGTTTATTTTTACTATGCATATAAAAACTGGAATGTAGGCCAGAGGTACTGGTGGGGGGGGCGGTAGGTGAGAGGATTCACCAGAGACAAAGTGGGGGGCAGAACAGGCAAATCTACTAAAATACACTGTTGAGGGGAGCAGTGGGTGAGACAGGAGAGGTCTGCTGAACCATGTGGATCAGCTCCCTGGCCAGGGATCAGACTTAAGCTGCACTGGCTGGCACAGATTGATAGCACTGAGACTTTAACCCTGCACCACCCGGGAGGTCCATGTTGGTTGTGTTATTTAGAAAGTATACAGTGTGGCCATACTGACAAGATACAATTTGAGCAAAATCTTCAAGAAACACAGGAACTAGGAAAATAAACATCTGGAGAAAGACTGAAAGAACAAATGCTACAAAGGAGTCCATAGTGTACTCTGACTTTTCATGTTCTCCCAAAGACCTGGCACATTACTTCAGTACTGTAGTTTGGTAACTAGAAACGAGTGTAGTATGAGTAAAAAGTAGTACAAAGTACTTTTTAAAAAATGTGTTGAGGTGATAAAATAAACTTTCATGTTTGAATGTGGTAGTCTGGCTCCGTTTTCATAAAGGATGATGAGGGACCTCCCTAGTGGCCTTGGGGCTAAATCTCAGCTCTATCACCCCCATGGCCTTGAAGTCCAGCCCCAGCCAGGAAGCTGACCCACAGGGCGCAGCAGACCTCTTCTGCCTTGCTTGCTGCTCCACTTAGCACTGTATTTCAGTAGATTCACCTGGTCTGCTCCCCACTCTGTCTCTGGGAGAAATCATCTCATTCCCCCCCATGCTTCATGCCTGCACCCCAATTCTTCTATGCAAAACTAAATAAATAATGAGGAGCATGATGATGATGCTGATGATGATACAGCAACAGCAGTGAGTTCATATTTACTGACTTGTTTTTATCCAAGCATTGAAGGTTTGAATTCAGTCTCTGTCAGGTTACTGTTTATTCCCAGTTTCAACTGGCTTTCAGTTTTAGACAGAGTAATCATAATTTTTAGAATTCCTGTAAGCTTAATCACTAGACAAGAATGGAAACTTGTCTGTCCACGCTTAATGGTACAGATTACAGTCAGGGCTGCTGGAATGGACAATGAACTACTTCACTGAACAATATAACAATGTAAAAATCTGAGTAGTTCCAGAGAGCCAAGGTCTTTTTTTAAATCCTTGGAGATATCCCTTCTGAAATAAAGCTACAAAGCTGATGACCTTGGACCTGAGATAGGAAGGTTGTCCCCACCACTCTAAGTTGCCATTTTTGTATACTTTGTCCTATCAAAATTAGTTGTATTTATCATTTATTGGGCTCTTTGCAAATATAGTGACTAATTCTTTATAGCCAGCTAGAAAATAGAACTAGTCATTCACATAAGAGCATAGTGAATAAACCTTAGATTAATGGGTATATAATTGTTATGTTTATTTATTTATTTTTTTTATCCAGTGCTATTTGCTTGCCAGCTACATTACAAAACACACAATGAGCTAATGTTCTTGACTAGACTCTTAGGGCTGTTTCTGAGTTGATTTTTCTACTCAGATTATTCTGTAACACTCTTTTATCTTATTTCATTCTATGAAAATAATGGTTTCTTGCAATATCAGATCCACTGGTATATAACCTTCCTGAGTATCACTAGATACAACAGAAGTCATACTTACACCACTGACCTTGGTAGACATCTCGAGCTTTAGTTACAATCCTCCAACTTTCTAATCCAGCTATAAAATTAAAAGGCTATACACTTATTTCCTGAACAGGATGATGAATACCATGAGAATTAATGAAATAACAAAACTATTAAACTATTCTTTTGAAATTCTTAGAAGAAAAGCACCAAATAAATCCAAGGTTTTTTTCCCCCCTAGTTACAACTTTAAATATATGTTAATTCAGCGGGGCTATATCAGTTCAGGTTTTTCTCACAAAGAAATCTCTTTTTTCTCAGTCTTTTGAAATATCTGCCTAAATTACCTCACAATTCTTCAAATAACCCAGCTGACCTTTCCTTCCTTTATACACAAATGTGGGACACACCAGTTATAACCACTCTGCTTTCACTCATGCCTGTTGCTGCCATTTCTCAGTCCTCAATGTTAGTTTTATTTTCTCATCAGAATGTTCTGGACTCACAGTCACAGCATCTGCACCACAACATGGATTTCCTGTTTTATGTTACTGTTACCTTGTAGGACTGATTTTCTTATCCCTAAGGAGCTGATGAATATGAAGTTCTGTGCTGTGTTAATGTATTGTTTTGTTGCAGGATTATTTGGAGTCTTCTTTATCTTTTTTCAAGTACCTCGATAAATTTGAGGATTAAAGAGGGAAAGTAAACAGTGTTTCAGATACACATCCATGAGGGGTAGGGACCATTTCCCCCTCCCCCACTTACCTGCTGCCTCCTAGGGTTACAAGGGTCTGTGTCATCAACAGGACTTCCTGAGCAGGGATGCTGCCAGCGCAGTGAGGAGGGGCAGAGCTGAGTGGCAGGTGGAAGGCAGGGGCTCTGCTCTCTTGCTGGTCCTTCTCAACTTCCTCTTGGAGACTTGAAGGAGATATATGAAGAGAGACATAGAGACATTTGGAAAAGGCACTTGGAATAGACATGTGGACCAGAGACATGTGGGGAGGCCGCTTCTGGTCCTTAGCAGAAACAGGTGCAGATTGTCTTGATTTTTGCTTTGCTTTTGAATTTCAAGTCTCCCCTTTTGTCCCAGTTCTCTGAGAACTGCCCAACCCTTTTCTGGAGGTTCCTTCCCAAAGAAACTTTGACTTGTGGAAAGTTTTCAGTGTTTCTTCTCAGTGTTCCCTTTACAGGCCACCCTTCCCTATGAGGGGATAGGTTATTTGGGGGGTTGGTCTTACTGGGAAACTGTTACTAGGTATATTTTCTTTTATCTCTATGCACATTCATTTTACTAAAGATATTTCTCATTAAGCATATGCTTTGTGTGGTGGATGACTAGACCACTTTGAGAACATATACCCCTTAACAGTTAGGACCCCTGTGGACCCCTTGCTCATGTGCTAATATAAATATCTTTCAGGGGTGTTTTCTTACATGCAGCCTCCTAACCTTACAAGTCCCTGTGGCATCAACTGGCAAACCAATTTCCTATACTAACTGTGAGAACAACACTAGAAAACAAACAAATAACCAGTAGCGCAGTTGTCAAGAATTTAAAACAAACCATTTTGAAATGGTATTGGCATTTAAATTATGTTTTTTTATTAAACAGGCTGTAAGCCCCAGCTTCCATGTATATCAGATGTTGATTATCCTTATTTTAACTCTAATACAAGAAGATTTATTTTTCCTCATTAGATGCATTTTAGTCCTCTTTTCCAAATAAAAATAGCATTCTGTTAATGATTTGCTCTCTTCTTGGCCAGTTACCTCCTTCTTTTAATGCTGTAGATGTTTAAGATCCATTCAGAAGGAATCTAGAAAACTTTCTATGGGTGTGTTCCAATTATTTTTATATACATTTTTAAAATAAAATATTTTAAAATTACATACAGATTTTAAAGTTACATACACAAAAGAATACCTGGAAAAGTTACCTTTATCTCCTGCACCCCCTCCATAGCCCAGTCATCTATTTACTTACCTGAGTTTAATTTGTATCTCTCCAGAGAGAGACTCATACAAATAAGCACTTACTTACGCATTACTTTATACCTAAATGTCACTTAATGTATCTTGGGGAAAATTACTCCCTAGTAGAAGCTGCTTTGTTCTCTTTGTTACTTAGTGCTCACTGTGTGCTACATTATAATTTTTCTAAATATATCTTTTAATGGAAATCTTGGCTGTTTCCAGTTCTCTATTATCACAAACAGTTTGGAAGTGACTATGCTCACTGACTTTTTGTGCACAAGTACCAGGTAAAAGTACAAGTTTCTCAGCACAGAAAAATGTGTCCCAGGGTTTGTGTCTATATTTTGATAGATATGGCTTAGCAGTCTTCCCAGAGGGCATACGCCTCCCACCCCCACCAGAGACATGCTTCCTCACACCCGCCTCCACCCAGTGTGAAATGGCACTTTTGTTCTTTGCCCATCAGATAGTAGCAGCTGGTCTCCAGTAGCTGTAAACTGCTGTTTCTTATTGTGAGAGTCGACATCTTTTCAGACCTGTGGGTTATCTGAAATGTCCTTTCTGTGAAATATCAGCCCTTCCCCTTTGCCTTTTTTTGGCCGGTCTTTTCCTACTGATTTTTAAGAGGTCTGTGCATATTAAATAAGTAATCTCCTTTGAAACTGTTTATTTTTCCTTGCAAAATGGAGCCAGGAATAGTTAACACTCACAAACTTTCTCTCCCCCCACTCTTAACCCTCCATTTCTAACTCTAAAGTTACAGGTTGATTAACTATTTCTGGGTCATTCAAGTCCATGAAGATTAAGTTTTATCAAATGCGTTCTTACTACACAACTTGGGTCTCCATCTTTCCAGCCTGCAAAATGTTTCCTTGTTCCACATGTATTGAACCCTGTACTAACAATCTGTGCTCACCCTGTGCCAACAATCTTAGGTTTCATTATATTTGTACCAATTAAGCTACCTAGTCAGATTAGGTTATGCTGCAGTAACAAATAGTCCTCTGACATTTAGTCACTTGAATAAAAATTCGTATCTTGTTTATTCAAAACTTGTGGGCTGGAATTTGAGTCAGTCATGCTGATTTTCTTTTTATGGTCATTCAAATGCATGGAGTGACAATATTTTATGATCCAACAGAGCAAAACTCTAAAGGGCACTCAGCTGGAAGGAGGACATGAAAGATCATCCAGAAAATGTAATGTGTTAGAACTGAAAAGTGGCATGTCTCTCTTCTACTCATGTTCTAGAGCTCAATCACATGACTATAATCAAAGAGATTGGGTTTGAATTGGAAATTATAGTCTATGTTATTCATTACGAAGCAGAACACAATTTTTCATAAGCAGCCAGTGATCTCTACACTTTTTTAGTAGCATAAATTATTTGTAACTGTACATTAGCCTTTGAGTACAGGTTTACTTTTTCTATTTTTCTTTCTTCCTTTTATGGTATCCTGTTGGTTCTGATATGCCATGTTTTCATTGTTTACCAAGTATTTTATTATTTGGACTTTTTTGAGCCACAGAATTTTAAGGCATTTTTTAAAAATTCTACATAATATGGGTTATTTTTGAGTGATATGATTATTTGAATATGAAATATTCATATTATTTTAAACAATTATATATTTTGAAAAAATGAGATACATAGTTAATATATTATATCAGCTATACCATCTAATATTTCTACATTTAGTAATAGCCTTCTTATTTATTTTGTCTGCAGTGAACAGAAAATGAAATCTTTTATTTGGTTTCTCCTTATTTATTCTGTTTTTTTTTTTTAAGATTTATTTATTTATGCATAGAGAATTGGGGTATAGGCCAGAGGTGCAAGGGCAGTGAGAGGATTCACCAGAGACAGAGTGGGGAGCAGAACAGGCAGACTGAAAGCACACTGCTGAGGGGAGCAATGGATGGGTCAGGAGAGGTCTGCCAGGCCATGTGGGTCACCTCCGGGGTGGGAGATTGACTTGCACTGCAGTGGCTGCAGCTAGCTTTGCAGTGAATTCCAAAGGTTTTGACTAATAAATATGGATGCAATTTTCTTTTTCTCCTCTTTTAAACAAAATATTTAAGTTGAAATAACACTGGTTTAGAACATCCTACAGGTGTCAGGTGAACAGAATTATAAATCAACATCTGTACATACTACATGATGTTTGCCTCCAAAAATCTATTTTCTGTACTTCACCATGCAATCAACCCCTTTTACCATATTTATCTACCCCCTTTTGGCAACTATTATATTGGTCTTATAATCTCTCAGCTTTTGATTTGCTTGTTCATTAGCTTTGATTTCTAATGTTTTACATATGAGTGAAATCATGTGATGTTTTGCTTTTCTTTTCTCTACCTGATTTATTTCACTAAGCATAGTACCATCAAGGTCTATTTATGTTGCAGATGTCAGGATTTTATCTTTTATTAATAGCTGGATAGTATTTCATACTACATCCTCTTTAATTACTATTATTTATTTACTTATTATTTTGTTTTGCATAGAAGAACTGGGTTGTAGGCCAGAGATGCAAGGGGGTGGGGAGCATAGAGGATTCACCGGAGACAGAGTGGGGAGCAAAATAGGTGGATCTACATTTCTGAGAGGAGCAGCAGGCGAGACAGGAGAGGTCTTCTGTGCCACATGTGGGTCAGCTATTTGGCCAGGGAACCAACTCAGCCTATACAGGTCATAGCGCTGATGACCCACAAGAGAGGCCCATACTTCTCTATCCAAGTCTCTACTATTTGGCACTTAGGATGTTCCTAGCTCTTGACTGTTGTGAGTAATGCTACAGTAAACATAGGGTACTCTATCTCTTCAAATTAAATTTGATAAGAGGCCTTCTCAAAAAACCCAACCTTCTGTCACACAGATATGTTGATCTTTTAAGCTTCCTAAGAAAATGAATAGATGAATCTTGTTTACGAGTTATAGATTGAAGGGGAGAAATGGAGGAAGAGTCTCATTCCACTGTGATGCTGATAACCCTTGCATGTTTCTATTTTCTTTTGCATATAGATATACACATCTGCCTATTTTGTATTTTATTTTTTCCTTTTATTAAAGTTAAGTTTGATCATTTTATGTTTTTTTTCTAAATTCAGATAGTAAGATTTGCCTGATAATTAGATTTTTAGGCTTCATCAAGTTCCTTTCTCCCTTGATTTTTCTTTCTTTTTTTAAAATTTATTTCTTTATGCTTATAAGAACTGGTATACAGGCCAGAGATAGGCGGAGGGAGGAGGGTGGTGGTGGTGAAAGTATTCACTAGAGACAGAGTGGGGGGCAGAACAGGTAGACTGGCTGAAATACATTGCTGAGGGGAGCAGCAGGCAAGTCAGGAGAGGCCTGCCACATTTTGTGGGTCACCCCACTGGCTGGGGATTGAACTCATGCTTCAGTGGCTTTGGACAGCCTCATCATGCTGTGCTTTAACCAGGGAGGGCCTTTCCCCCAATTTTTCTATTGTACTTTTGTTTATCTCATTGTTTTTAATATATCTGAGACATTTTCATAGTTGTAGATATTACTAGTATATTTGGTCACAGTTTTGAATCATGTTTTCTGTTTTCTATCACTTACAGAATCTTACTATTTGGCCCTTTTATTTTTGTTTTGTTTAGTATATCTCCTAAACTTTTCAACACTTATCATTTTTGGCTTTCATATTGCCCTTTTTAATATTTACATTTTAATTTAATCTTTTCTATAGACTTTTACTATTGAATCTTCACTGTAAACAGAATTCAAAATAGTTTTCATTATTTTCAATTCTTCTCCTTTATCACCCATTTTTACTTGATAAGCTCCCCTCCCCCCCCCTTTTTTTTTTTTGGTTAGGATTTGCTTTTATATTTTTAATATATTTACACATTATTACTTGATATATACCCCATTGATCCTTTTGACTTCCTATCTTCTCTTCTTGTTCGTCTGCTAATTATAGTTATGTCATTTCTTTCCTTATGGAGCTGATATGATATAAACCACAAATTTGTTTTGATCTAAGTCATACTAAATGACACTAAATGCTCACTGCAGTCTTTTCATTCTAATTTTTTAATGCATTTCTAGTTAGTAGTCTATTTTAGTGATAATTTTCATGAAAAGTCACCTGAGTAATATTTTCCCATTCCATTGACTTTTTTGGTAGACAGGTATTGCACAGCTAAGCTCAGCTCTGGTTCAGGAAGCTTGCAGACATTCTGTTGGGATTTGAAATTCGTCTCTTACCTCAATTGCCTTATGGGCAATTGTTATGGACAATTGACTTAACCTTCCCTTCCACTGTCTGTTTCTCACTTATAACATAGAGATAATTATCACTCTTACCACAGAGTTGTTTTATGGACTAAATGAGTTAATCGATTAAAATGTTTTCAGTAATGACTGACCCAAGGAGATTTTTCAAGGAAAGTCAAATTATCTGTCACAAAATCCTCAAATACACCATATGTCTTACAAAATCTTAACATCAATCTTTACCACAGGATTTGGTAATCATAATTTCATCAACTTCTCATATTATGCAATTTCAAAGAAAATTCTGAATCCTACCTAATATTTTCCCTTGACAAGTGACTTTATATTTTTTCTAGCTTTCCCAGAGATGCTTCATTTTTTTGAGTTTTGATAACTTTGCTGGAATGTCCTTTTTAAAAAATCAACATTTTAAGATACAACATTGATAGGGAAAATGAATATTATTCAAATTCTATTAATTTACTTAATTTTCCAATTATAGTAATATATTTGAATATTAATTATTTAAAAACAAACCCTATAATCATAACCCAGATAAGGAAACAGGACATTTTCAAATCCCAGAAGCCCTTAGAATTCCATTCATAGTCACAATTTTCTCAGCCTAAATTACTTCTTCAAGAATTTCTAAACACCTAGGGAAAATTAAATCTCAAAGTCTAAACTAATTCCTATCTCAGTAGTCAGATATGACTATATTTTGATTTGTTTTGATGTGCTTATTAAACTGCTTTTTAAAATATTGTCCACATATGGGCCCTCCCTGGTGGCGCAGCGGGTTAAAGCACAGCACTGAGAATCTGAAGCCACTTCCTCATGAGTTCGATTCCCGCCTGCCCCGGAGGCGACCACATGGCGTGGCAGACCTCTTCCTGACCTGCCCGCTGCTCCCCTCAGCAGTGTACTTCGTCGATCTGCCTGTTCTGCTCCCCGCTCTGTCTCTGGTGAATTCTCTCACCCTCTGCATCTCTGGCCTGTACCCCAGTTCTGTACAAATAAATAAATAAATCTTTAAAAAAAAAAATATATTGTCCACATACCATGCAATTCACCCTTTTAAATCAAACAGTTCCGTGTGTTCACAAAGTTGTACGACCATCACTACTATCTAATTTTAAAATACTTTCATCACCCTGAAAAGAAAGCCCATACCAACTTGGATTTCTCCATTGCTAGTCTCCTACCTGTAGCCCTTGGCGACCCTTAATTCACTTTCTGTCTCTATATTGGCCCATTCTAGACATTCCTTCTCTACGTAATCATACAACATGTCGTCTTCTGTGACTGGCTCCTTTTACTTAGCATATTTGCCAGGTCCATCCAGAACTGCTTGGATATACCACTTTAATTTATCCAAACATCAGGTGGTGGACATTTGATTTATTTCCATTTGGGGGTTATTATGCACAATTCTGCCATGAATGTTCATGCAAAAGTTTCCTTGTCGATATGTATTTTTCATTGTCATCAGTATATACCTAGAAGTGGAATAGACTGGCTGTGGGGTGTTTGATGTTGAATTTTTGTGGAACTGTCAAACTGTTTTCCAAGGTAGATGGCTCATTTTAAATTCTCACGCGCATTTCTACATGTCCTTTCCAACATTAGCCATAGACTGGTAATAGTTTAAGCCTCACTGTTACTCTTCTTCACATCTTGACAATCTACTAAGAAAGACTTGTAGTTACTTCATGGTTCAATAATTTCTCTTTGATAGATGATTTATAGTCCAATCTTTAGTTTGGTTAAAGAAATGATTAACCTAGTGGTGCAATGGGTTAGGGCACAATACTGCAAACTAACAGCAGTACGAGTTCAATCCCCAGCCCTGGAGATGGTCCACGTGGCATGGCAGACCTCTCCTGACCCAGCCACTACTCCCCTCAGCAGTGTACTTCATTGATCTGCCTGTTCTGCTCCCCACTCTGTCTCTGGTGAATCCACTCACCACACCTGCATCTCTGGCCTTTACCCCAGTTCTGTATGCATAAATAAAGTAAATATTAAAAGAAAAGAAAAGAAAAGAAATGACTAACTAGTTGTTTTGCATGTGTTTTGTGGGGGAAGGGGGGGAGAATGAGCATACCAAGGTGCTTATTCTGTGACTGAGATTATCCATCTACCTTAATGCTATTTTGGGGATGAGACATATACATTTTTTCATGCCTAGGTAAATCCTTTTGTTCCTGAAAAATTCTTTCATTATAGCCTAGACTATATCTTCAGATTCATTATTTTTATTCTGTTCCTTGAGGACATACATTTGTAGAGAAATTTAAGAAAAAAAAATAATAATCACCCACAAATCACACACACAGTACACCCTGACTGTCGTAAGACATGGACAAACTAACCAGGTGAATAGGAGAGCTATCATTTTGAGAGCAAACTTTATGAAACTTTCTACTCACCCTTTGATTATGCTTCTCTCCCTTTGTAGCATAAGCAAGCGTTTCCGTTTGAAGCGGTGTTCTGGCGCCATCTGGTGCTACACGTGAATAAGGTCCTGCCACTGCCTGCCTTGCCCTTCTCTCCACAACCGCTTCTCCTCCTTCCCTTTCTCTTCCTTCTCTCTTTTGTTTTCCTTCCCTTCCCATTTCTTTCAGACTCTTCTCCTCCACTCCCCCTCCTTATAATAACTTGGTTTTTCTATGTGAAATTTCACTGAGGAGGATTTGAGGCTCTCTTTTATACGTTTTTGTGGACTTTCTAACTGGAGGTACCAGTTATCTGCAGGGATGTCTGGTCTTGGAACCCTGGCTTTTGACACAGAAACATGTCCTGGCCCAGCGTCTGTATTCCTGGTGCTGGGCTGGTTTCTCTGGTCATGGTGGTGGCCTTATGGCCCTGCTCCCAAGGCAACCTTATCAATTCCCTTATCTATTCAAGCCTCCCATGCCTGCCTGCTGGGCACAGGCTTAGTTTTTAACCTTATTAAATTGTAGACACTTTCGATTGTTCTGTTTTAATGGCCTGCTATTTTATTTTTAGTCAGTGCAATATTCCCTCAACTCTACTGGTGAATATTAATTAAAATTTTAAGGACCTCATTTTTTCCCACAAGTTTTATTTTAGTGGGGCTATTTTCTCAGAGTGGTTCGTTTTTGAACTTTTAATTTATGTCAATAATTTTTAATTTTTGATGTTTTATTCATCTTTATAAATGAGGTTCTCTCAACGAATGAGGATAAGTAACTTTCATTAACTCTGTGCAGTTTTATCAATGCCATTTCATTACTCCAGCAGAAATAACTTTTTCCATTTGCTTATACTCAGACCCCTTCGGAAACCCAGAGTATTTCACTTATAAGAGTGAACCAGAATGGGCCTGCAGTCTGGCTCCTCAGAGACTGAAAATTCAGGATGGAGGCATGGCAAGACCGGAAAGTAGAGGTAGGGGTAGAAATGATTAACATAGTTATCAAACCATCAATAGAAATGAAAAATTTGTAGGCCTTAACTGCTATAGCAAATATCAGTCTGCTGTAGAAAGTATGTGGAAGTTCAGGCCCGAGGTGGGGATACTGAAATGACGGCCATTGTATAGAGTCACTGGTCCCTATAAAGCAACCTACTTACACACCCTGGAAGTAATTAATTTAACAATAGGTACCAATTCCACAAAAGAATAAATCCTCCCCCACCCCACCCAACATAGCACTATGGCAGTCCAACTTCTGCTCTGGCAGTGCAGTGCAGCTCTCCTGCCCTCTGTGACTGTGCAGGGGCCTCTCTCCCTTTCTTTTCCTAATGAACCCAATCTTTTAAAATGTAACCTTCTTCAGCCTGTGGCTGTGCAAATGTCTTTGTCTTTCGGGTAAGCTCACTGTATACTGCTGAAAGAGGAATTTTGCAGTTTTTCTCAGAGGGAAGCCAAGGACTCTGAAGCTCATAACTCATTAAAACAACTTCAGGGCCCAGAAGCCAAGAGCAGATTGGCAGATGCGGGCTCTCTTTTTGAGTAACCTGGATACTTGAGCAGAAAAATTACCTCTTTCCTGGCTTAGTAAGTCTGGGTAAAAGCTGGCAGGGCTCCTTTACCAGGCATTTCTTGGTCTGGGCTTTCGGCCACTTTCAAGTGTTAATTTTCTGCGTTGTCATGGCCATATCTTCATCCTGTACTGGAACAATCCTAAGGATGTCTGTGTCTTTGTTTAGGGTTGTCATTGCGGGGGTTGGGGGGTGAGCAGTGAAAGAGGCCTTAGAAAGGCAAGTACATCAGGGATTTTACTGCTTTGCAAAGCCACCTTACTCCACCCACTGTTTATATTGTGGTGACTCAAACATAACTGAGTCACTGCTCTCTCTCCAGCCAAACTGCCCACATCAAGGGCTGCTAGACAAACACACTTAGTAAGCAATTCTTAACAAATGAAGCCTGGGTATGCCTCTGGCTATGAAAGGATGCTGTTCCAGTTGCTACAGTATTTCCTCACCAGTTATTTCCAGTCCATAAAGTTTCATTTTTTACATTGCTCTTTTCGACCCTAGCCAACTAGATCATGGCCCACACTGGGTTCCAATAAATCATGTATGGAAATTCGACATGGAAATCTATAAAATACTATTGAGACATCTTAATATTATGAGGGAATATATTTTGTTCATCAATGGGAAGGCTCAATATTGAAAATAGATCAGTTCTCTCAAAACTGACTGTTTTGAGAATTACCTTTCCAATAAAAATCTCGTGTGTGTTGACATTTTTTTTGACCTTGTAAAAAAGACATTAGCAAAGGCAAAAAAGCATGAAATAGCATGAGATATATAGAGAAATATAAACAATTTGGTTTTCCGGAGATGAGGTTGCAGGGGTTAGGTGAAAGTTAGCCTTGGAAGGCAATTAACTATTTTTCATTTGTTTTTTTTTTTTTCTGTGTGTGATAGACTTTTAAGAAGAGGTAACCAGGTTGCAATGGCATTTTACATAAATCCCATAGGCTTCCCCTTTGCTTGCTCTTGTCTACATTATACATAACTTATTTTCCAGGCTTCACGGTATGATAGTGTCCAGATAAGTTAATTGATGGAAGGGGAAGGTAGGAAATTGGGATGCTGGAGAAGAGAAATCAGGCTATTGATGTGTATTTTCCTCTCCATCACTTTCTATAGAAACTCCAGTGCCAGCTGCTTGTTCTCCAGATTCCTGTCTCTCCAGATTGTCCAAGGTGACTGGCTTCTGCTTTTGCTGGTCTTTGTATTATTCATCGCCCCTTATTTATTTACCTTGTCAGTTTTTCTATTCCCTGTGTAAAATTGTCTCTGTTAGAAATTCAGAGTTGCTTCTTTATGCTGAAGGCACCTTAATGGGTATAAATGGATAAGATATGAAAACCCCACTAGGAAACTGTGGAAATAATTCAAGTGAGAAATTCTGAGTACTTGACCAAGAATAATAGGAGGGATAACACAAAATATACCCAGTTAGCCAGCATGTGGAGATATAATGGATAGGCGTTGGTGTTGACTGGATGTCTTGGTGAGTGAAAGGAGAGAATCTAAGACAGGTCCCAGATTATAAATGATTGGTGGATAAGCAATTTTTTTTCAACTGAGACTCAAAATACAGAAGGTATAAGAGAAACAGCTGTAAGAAAGATATCGACTAGAACATATTTGAACATGTTGAGGAGCTGATGTGGAGGACACCTAAGTTGATTATATCTGAAGTTCAGAGAAGAGGTGAGGATTGGCTACAGATACCTTAGACTCATAAACACAAGCATAATAGTTTAATCCAGGACAGTAGATTTTTAAAAAGCAGAGTAATAAAGAAGAAACAAGCTTGATTTCCTCCACATTAAAAGCTAATCAATCAACAGGAACACTCTCTCCACCTTGGACTGGTATTTACTACACATGGACGCTCTTAAAATATCAATCAGGGCCTCTCTTGTGGTCTAGGGGTTATGTCTCAGCACTATCACAGCTATGGCCTGAGTTCGATCCCTGGCCAGGGAAGTGATCTACATGGCACAGCAGACCGCACCTGTCTCCCTGCTGTTTCCCTCAGCAGTGTATTTCAGTAAATTTGCCTGCTTTGCTCCCCACTCTGTCTCTGATGAATCTTCTCACCTCCCGCACTTCTGGCCTGTACCCCAGCTCTTCCATGCAATATATATGCAAATAGGTGTCTGCCCCCTTCATCATCTTCAGTCCCTGAGGCCCCTGGGACACAGGCAACTCCTAATGATGACTTTTCAGGCTTTGTACTTGATTTCTTCTATGGCACTTGATACCATTAGCAACTTCCTTTTTGAGTAGTTGCTCTTTTCCTATGTAGTTCATATAGTTAGTTATAGATTATAGTTAGTTGGTGATAATAAGCTCCTTGGCCTCCTGCTTTCTCTCTTTTTTTCCTGATCTCTGCCTTTAATCCTTGGAATTCACAGTGCTCCTGTCCTTATTCTACACTTTGCCCTTCATGTAAATATGTGCTGATTTCTACCAAGTTTATTGCCTCTATGTCTCTATTTCAGACTCTTATTTAAGCACTGGAACCACACTTTCCCTGCTGCTACCCCTCTCCAAAATACTGAGGGAACTCAAATTCAATCCAGGCTTTCTCTCTCTCTCTCTAAATCACCTATATTCCTGGTGGATTAACTGAATTGATTTTTTTTAAAGATTTATTTATTTATGCATACAGAATGGGGTCAGAGGTGTGCAGGGGCAATGAGAGGATTCACCAGAGACAGAGTGGGGAGCAGAACAGGCCAACTGACGAAATACACTGCTAAAGGGAGTGTCAGGAGAGGTCTGCCGCCCCTGTGCCATGTGGATCACCTCCAGGGCAGGGCAGGGATAGAAATCATGCTGAAGTGGCTTTAGCTTCTTAGTGCTATGCTTTAAACCACTGTGCCACCAGGGAGGACCCAACTGGATTGATTTTATAACATTCTCATCCCATCAAAATCCAGAAAGTGGCCTTCTCTTACCTCTATATTGACTTGGTTTCTAAGCCTAAGGTATTTAATCCTTCAATGTCATGTCCATTCCTGCTAGTTCACATAGTCAACATTTCCCCAGAACAATTGCTCATGTTACATCCATGCTTAGAATCTTTCAGCTGATACAGGTGAATGACCCAAAAAGATAGGGTGTGTATAAAAAATAGAATAACACTCAGCAATCAAGAAGTATAAAATCATGTCATTCGTGGCTACACGGAAGGAGCTGGAAGGAATTATGCCAAGCAAAATAAGCCAGGAGGAGAAAGGATGGTGTTATTTATCTGTGGAGTAGATAAGAATAGAGAAACCAAACAAAGGGTCAGACAAATATTAAAACCGACACTTGAAAGCTGATTATACATGTGAGGCATCCAGAGGGGGGAGGGGAAATGTGAGAATGAGGAGAACACAATAGTCTATGGGTGAAGACTATGGGTGCTTTGGTGGTGGGAGGGTTATGGTGATCACACTGTGGGAGAAATCCTATACCATCAAAATATTTATAAGGGTGTAAAACAATGACATGTCATTAAAAAACAATAAATCTTTTCAATCTTTTCAATTGCTGTCCATTTCTTAAGATAAGGTGGTTAAGATGAACAAAATGTCCCATTTCTGCTGGTCTAGGCAAGCCGACTACACTAACATCTTCCCAGAATTGCCCAGGCACCTTTCCATTATATACTGATATGTCTTCCTGGCAAGCTATTCATATATATCTGTCCAGATAGCTAATATTTAGCCTAAAACCCAGTTCTTTGTGTCCCTCTTTCATAGACTCAAACATGTCTCTCTTTTAGTTGAAACTGTGCATGGAGGGCAAAAAAGAATTAAACGGAAAAAAAAAAAGGAAGCTCACTCCAGCTTTAATAAGTGAGAAAGTTCACATACAGGGCTTGCCTTGAGCCTCCCCAGACATGCAGATTCAGTCACATGTATAGTCCATATGGTCTCAATAACATTACTTTCTCAATGTTGCATCTCTGAAGTGTTTCTTACCATAGAAACAAGGGGGAAATAGACATTGCAAAGACAGGGAGGGGCTGCAGGAGCCCTCCACTTGCCCTGCTCCAGGGTGAACTAGAGGTTACATCTTTTTGATGACCTTCTTCAACTCCACACATATATAATACAATCCTGTTATAGCACACAGCACATTTTATTGCAAGTCTTTGTTGATTTGCCAGTTTCCTTTTGTAGTCTGTAAGCTCCTTCATAGCAGGGACTATATTTTATTTATATTGGCTTTCTCAGCCTTCAGCTAAATGCCAACACACAAAAGGTACCCGGTCAGGAGTGCATGGCTCATGGTTGCTCCTCCTAGAATTTACACACCTGAAAGTGCCTCCCGTGGGGATCTTTCCCATAAGTTGTTTGATTGACTGATTGATTGATTGATGCATTCATTAATGATAGGGCACTTGATGAGCTTCAAACATTGAGGCTGTAAAAAAAAAACAAAACAAAACCAAGCATCTTCTTGTCTTTGAGAAAATTATTCTCCCAAAACAGACAGTGGCATTATTACAAGTTGGTTAGTCATGCTGCAGATGCATGCTGGGCAGATAAAAGAGTGATGAAGGCTGGAGCCACACACGCCAATGTGAGTCCTTTGCTGTAACCCCGTGGACTTTCATGAGCTGGATCTACTCTTCAGGATGGACCTTCCCAGTCTTCAGCATAGGAAAATTCTTTTATTTTTCTTTAAATGCCTTTAGCGGGTCTAATGAAGGCAGCTGGAAGCCAATGCTGCTGTAGACCAAAGCTGGCAAAGGCGTGCACAGAGACACTTATCTGAGGAGCGATGCCATGTGTGCAGACATGTGAGTAAGCATGATACAGGAGAGGCATCTTTGGGAATCATGGAACCTTCTCATCCTTGTTCTTCCCTAAGACCCCTAGTCACACAGGACTCCCTCTGCTCTTTCCCAGGAAGATAATCTCCCTTTTTTCTCTCCCCTTTCCAAAAACTCCTCTTTTCAAAAATCTGACACTCATTTACTTTATCAATGACCAATAATGAGGGCTTCTGAAGCATGGTGAGCAGCCTGGGTGTCTTAGTAACAACCTTGTACTCAGTTCCTGCTAGGCAACTCAGTTCCTGGTATGGATTCTGCTTCATGTTAGACCATGTACCGCCATGAGGCAGGATGAACCTGGGGGAGGGAGGTCCCATGACTGCTGACATTTTACTCAGCCCTGGGTGTGCAACTATACAATTCACTTCTTGCTGTGTAGTCACGTGCTATCTGGCCATGGGCAGCTGTCAAAGTAAAACCACCAGAACCTTGTAGAAACCACAGGTGTAGGTAAGCCCCGGCTTCCTACAATCAGGACTCAGCCTTGGGATGAGAATCTGCTGAGTCTGCACCGATGCAACAATTCTGCTTCTTGTTAGCACTTAAGTTGTCTTAAGTTTCCTTTGGTGCCATATAACAATACTAAAGGAGATGAGTTCCTTTTGATAACTTCCCTGTCCAAAATCTGTTTTCAGAAGAGACTCTTAAGTCATCTACTATAAATAATAACATATTAAGAAAGTTTAAAAGTTATTAGCTCAGTGATAGCTTCTATTGGTTCTTCTTATCTATTAACAATAGAGAAAGACTTAGGTTAATGTTGATTGATGCTAGGCACTATGTTCTAGGAGATATATAAAAAGAAGGGTAGCCTAACTGAGGTTGCAGAAATTATACCAGGAGGGTGGTATCTCTTTCATTTGCCAAGTTGGACAACAAGGGGGAAAGGGAAAAAGGTCAGAGAGGGAAAATGTCTGTGCCAAAGGCACAGGTGGAGCTCCATGCAGTAAGTAGAACACCTGCGAGGCTGTGCAGGCAGTGCTCTGGGGAAGAAACCGCACTGAGTGGTGAGTGATGTGTGACAGGAATTAGATGATGCAGGAATTAGATGGTGCGGGTGACAAATAAGGAAGAGGCAAAAGCTTCTGTTCTGGCTTGTCTTTTCTACATGAAACATCATTACTTTTTAAACCTTTCATCCTCCCCACCCCCACCCTCAACTTGAGAGAAGGATCTGAGTGAAAAGCTGGGAGATCTTGGGGGAAGCGGGAAGTCAAAGAAGAGCGGTTGGGGTGGGGGGAACCCACAAAAATCTGTTTAATCCCTTT
>NW_004567131.1:1521574-1524656 GCF_000260355.1 Condylura cristata
CTCAGCCGGACCCGGCACCGTGGCAGCTGAGAAGGGGCCCCCAGAAGGCGGCCCCGCCGCCCCGCGCAGGGCTGGGGCGGGCGCTGGGCGGAGCCTGTGGAGCATCTTCTGAGCAGCCGCCTCTGAGCACCCTGGGAAAATCCTTCCTCCCTCGGACATGGCGCCCACCTGCCCGGCGGCTGCAGCCGGCTCCGGCGCCGCGGTTCGCGCGTCGGGGCACAAGATCAGCGCGAGCTTCAGGCGTGGGGCGGAAGGAGGTGGAGGGGGCGGCGGCAGCGGCGGCGGTGGCGGCGCCGCCCGCGAGCTCGGGCATTAAAGCTGAGCGCGCGTGGGCGCCGGGGCGCCGCCGGCATGGTGTCCCAGGTGCTGCAGCTGCTCCGGCAGGGCGTGTGGGCCGCGCTCACTGGCGGCTGGTACCACGACCCGGAGCAGAGCAGGTTCACCAACAGCTGCCACCTCTACCTGTGGCTGTTCCTGCTGCTGCTGCCCCTGGCCCTGCACCTGGTGAGTGGGGAGGAGCAAGCCCCGGGGAGACGTGAGCTTGGAGGGAAGACGGAGACAGCGGCCACCGGAGACCTGCGTGTGTGCCCAGGGTGGGAAGGGTTGGCAAGGATTCTTCCGAGGTGGGGTGGGGTGGAGGAGGGCTTCTGCTATGTGGGACGGAGAAAGTACGGACAGAGGGAGACAGGGACTCAGTGACAGGAAAGGGAGTAGAAAGGACATGGGGGCTTTGGGACTCATTAAAAATTGATGCTGGCTGCTAGGATGACTCTGCTTGCTTGTCTCTGAGGAATGTTGAACCTATTTTGACAGTCCTAGGCCTCTTGATGGCTTAGCTTGGAGTAATATTTGGTATAAGATATTGTGCATGTTAACCAAAGGCAAAACGAAATGTACAAAGTAAACCTATTTCAGTTCAAATTCACCAATGCTCCCCTCCTTCTTGTTTTGCTTTTAGAAGGCAGATTGAATGATCTGTAACTCAGCTTTTATTTGCCACACCACTGTGTAAAGAATTCTGTAGACAGCTACAACAATGGGTAAATAGAATTGTATGCTAAGCAAAGTATTAGATCTTTTTCACCAGGACTTGACACTTTATTTATTAGGGTGGTGATAAGTGAGTGCTTATTGAATAATCACACAGGTCACCTTCTGGGGCAAATTAAATATGCCTAATTTGAAACCTAAACCTTATTTGAAAGGCTGTACAGGTAAGGTACACTGTGTCTTATTAAACTTTATGTACTAAGAGTTTAACTTTGATATGTCTGTTCAAGGACTTTGTACTAAAAACATAATTTGATCATGTTCTTCACAGCAAAAATCTTCCCTGAGCTTGCACAGCTAATAGATTCTGAGTTTAATATTAGAGGTTTTCCGTGATGTGGTTTTTGTTTACTCTCTTTGTGTCGTTAACCGAGAGGGTTAATTCTGACTCTGAAGTCATGCTGCCTAGGGTAAATTTTGGATCCACCTCTTTCTTACCAGTCTATGACCTTGGAAAAGTTACTTACCTCACCTGACATTTCTATGTCTTGTCTGTGAAGTGAGAAAATTAATCGTACCAGATTTACCGTGTTGTAAGTGGAATTGTATATGTAAACCCATCTGACTGTCCAGCTTGACCTAGAATTAAACTCAGACTCATTTACATTTCTGTTTTGCTACTTATTGCTTTTTTGACTTGATGTTTCTGTTATCTAATTGGTAGTTTTCTCATCCTTAAAGTGGATGCAATAATGACCATTTCATAGAAAAAAAGTAAATTTCTTAAAAAAAAAAAAGCACTTACTGCAGACTGATACCTGGAGGCCCTTTAATAAATGTGAAGTTCCCTTCTTTTGTGACCATGTTTACAGTTTTTCTATAGTTTCCCAATGTTTTCTCTTTGCTGGTGATGTAACATAGCCTAGTGACAAGAAACCAGCTTGAGTTCAGTCCTGATTTTTCTGCTCTTAGCTGTGTAAATTGGAGCAAGCTTGAGCAAGCTCCAGCTTCCTGGCTTATCAAAACAGGAAAAAGTGTCTCCCTAAAGGAGACTTGTGAGGTTTGAATGAATTACTGAAAGTAAGTCTCAGTACCTGGCACATGGTGAGGCCTCAGTAAGAACTGGCCTATTTTTCCCGCTCCCATCTTTCATTGCCAAATCTCTCCATTCTTTTTTTTTTTTTCCTATTTGAAGTTCCTTCTTCCTTTAAATGTTCATCGCTATGACACTCACCTGTTTCCTTTTAGCTAGAGTTAATCGCTCTTCTTTCTCATTCTTATCTCATTCTATATCTACTGTTAGTACTGTAACGCATTTTGAATTTATCCTTGTCTTTAGTTGCTGAAACATGTATTTTACCTCTACTCTTAGACCATGACATTTTTGTGGACATGAATTTTGAATTTGTTGATTCATCTTGGTTCCCCTGTTGTATTAGCAGAAATGTTCTACATTTGGTTAACACTCCTCCAGCATATTGCAAACTACTGGAAATAAAATAAACATGCATCTTTGCTCCACATGGCTTGATATTTCTATCTCACTAGATATTTTGAGTGTTTCCTGGTAATGAACTTGATGTATGTTCTACTTCTTCTTTCTAATTTTTTTAAATTTCCAGATCATGTTTGAATGTTACTGCACTCCAAAATAAAATTAGATTCCAATTAAGAATTAGAATCTACCAGTATTTTAAAAATAAACTGTATCTTTAACTTCTAGTCCCCCTCCTTAGCAACAACCACATTAACATTTAATGTTTGTTCTTACAGAGTTTTCTTTTTGTGAACATAGGCTTATTTTACATAACTTCTTTTAGGATTGGATGTATTTATAGATCGAGTATAAGCATCAGAACCCCAAATTTTTACCTCATGGTGATTTATTGTGTAGTTTGTTACTTATATTTCTAAATATTGCTAAGTTAAGTTTCTCTTTAATGATATTCTAAAATAGTTTTTGGCAAAATCTCAGGTGTTTAGAAAGTAAAAACTGATACCTTAAATAGTTTTACTCAGCTATTTTGACTCAAATTATGTTGTATCTTTATGCCAGTGTGCTTTTAACTCTTACAGAGTAATTTTTTTTTTT
>NW_004567131.1:1524876-1534524 GCF_000260355.1 Condylura cristata
CCATGTGGTCTCCTCCGGGGCAGGCGGCAGGCGGGAATCGAACTCATGTGGAAGTGGCTTCAGATTCTTAGTGCTGTGCTTTAACCCGCTGCGCCACCAGGGAGGGCCCAGAGTAATTTTTTATGATTGTATTTATTGTCATGCTTCTGTTTAATAGCCTATCTTAATAAATAATGTAAATTATCCTATTCTTGCTGTGACTTTTGGACTCTGAAAGTGACCTTACAAATAGAAGACCCTTCTCTTCAGTAAGAATTCTGTCTCTAGGTCTTTATATTTAAAAATACTTTTCTCTCACTGCTGCTCTCTCAAGACCTGTTTTTTCTTCTAATTGAAATTTCTTATACTTCCATATTCTTGGTTTTCTTTCTTTCCTTTTTTTTTTTAACTGCTTATGATTGCTGATATCTTATTTCAGATTTTTACACTTATAAGAACTTGGTCCATTAAAGATGCTTAGTTCTTTACTAGTCCCAGGGTCTTATTCAAAGTTGATTTAAGGGACCCTGAACTTTTCTGGGTTTTGTGCAACTTCAGCTTAAGGCTGTTTAATCAAGACAATTCCACTGTAGGGAAAATTCACCTTTTAATGAAATGGGAACCTTGAAAGTCAAATTAAAAGTTTACTATTTAGTTATTGAAGCAAATTGTCTCACCTCCCCCCCCTTGCCTTTCTTCCTTCCCTCACCTTCCCTCTGCCCTCACCTCCCACTTCCCTCACTACTCTCCAACCCTCATCACCCCCTTACCTTCTTCCTCCCCTCACCTACATTAACCAGAATGGAGTTTGAGGTGAATAAACTGCAGCTTTGGGGAAGCTTGAAGACATGCTCCCCTGAGTCCTGGGCCTGCAAAAGAACAACAGACCCTGCTTGATTTGGGCCCCAGGTAGGTGACTTTACCATTCTGATACCCCAGAAGGCATGTGACTGTGTGCACAAATGGCTTGGTTTGGGAGGGCTTTGCTTCTTGGTGTAAGCACTTTTACTTGCTGTTTCACCCCCAGGCAGTTCCAGGCAGCCATCTCCTCCACTTCAAGTCAGTACCTTCTTCTTGCAGGGTGCTTGCTACTTACTCCTCTGCAGAGCTGCACCTGCCTGACGGAAGCTTCAGTTTCTTCTACCTGCCAGGTAGACACGAATATGCTGTGGGCAGGTTGTGTTTTATGTCTGTGGCCAAAGAGCCAGCACCTGCCTGGTCCTGGTTGTCGACCTTTTGAAGATCCCTCTAAAATAGCACGTCCCCTCTTTCTTTCTGTCCATTATTGCAAGTTCATGACTAATTTTCTAGTGGTTAAATCTGTGTCTCACCCTCAGTTCTCTTAGGACTTTTTGAGACTTCTGCCAATTAATGGCTATATTTAGATGCTGCTCTCCTCAAGACCTTCTGTTATTTCCTGTAATTGTAGTATCTGATACTTTAATACCCTTGGTTTTCTTTTTCTTTTCGTAATGGAAGTTGGTATTTTTTTTTTAAAGATTTTATTTATTTATTCATCTGGAACTGGGGTACAGGCCAGAGATGCAGAGGGTGAGAGGATTCACCAGAGACAGAGTGGGGAGCAGAACAGGCAGATCGACGAAGTACACTGCTGAGGGGAGCAGCGGGCGGGTCAGGAGAGGTCTGCCTCGCCATGTGGACTTCTCCGGGGCAGGCGGGAATCGAACTCATGCGGAAGTGGCTTAAGCTTAGTAGTGCAGTGCTTTAACCCGCTGCGCCACCAGGGAGAGCCGGAAGTTGGTATTTATCTGGTGAATATTGTTTTCTGACTTTAACCAATTGGTCTTTAAGAAGACTGCCTTTACATATTACCCAGCCTATTCCCAGCTTTCCATTCTAAATCTCTTGCCTATATTTTATGGAAGCAAAAAGGAATTTATTCTTAGTAGTATTCAAAATTTCCCCTTTTGTTCCTGATGAGGTAACTTTTCCCCTTTCACATTTATAATTGTTATTGTATTGACATTATTGGTATCGGTAATAATAGCTAAAACTCATTAAGCATATACATAGCAGGTACTGTTGTGAGGACTTTGCATGAACTAATCACCTCAACCTTATAACAACCCAGAGAGGCACTATAATTTTACATTTGATCACACTAGCAAAGAAAGGTTACCACAGAGAGGAAGAAGTTGGATATATTTGTTGGTCAGCACTTAAGTCTACAACCATGGATAAGATTTTTTGCTACCTATTGGGGGAGCAACAGGCAAGAGACAGATTGGTGTCTCTCTTCATGAAGGTGGCAGGAGAAGAGCAACAGACCCGAGCACCACAGTGATCATGCAGACATAGGGGTAATGGGACTTGGCTATATATTAAAAATGGATACCCTATTCTAGCTTTGCTATCTAGGAAGACTTTCCTGAGGGAATCATTTCCATTCTGACCCTGACTGATGACTATGTTAGCCTTTCAAAGGTGGATACATCATGAGGAGTTTGGACTTTCAGTACAGTGAAACACACTGAGGGGTTCTTCTTTTGCCCAGCTTGAAGTAGGATATTGCTTTTTCATCCTCCCCCATTTTTTGGATGTTTTTAGTCTATAAAAAATGTTGCAAAAAAAGCACAATGAGTACTATATCCCTCTACTTGAATTAACTTTTTTTTTTTTTTTAAGATTTATGTATTTGTGCATACAGAACTGGGGTACAGGCCAGAGATTCAGAGGTTGCGACAGGCTTCACCAGAGACAGAGTGGGGAGCAAAACAGGCAGAGCGACGAAGTACACTATTGAGGAGAGCAGCGGGCGGGTCAGGAGAGGTCTGCCACGCCATGTGGTCACCTCCGGGGCAGGTGGGAATCGAACTCATGCGGAAGTGGCTTTAGCTTCTTAGTGCAGTGCTTTAACCCACTGCGCCACCAGGGATGACCTTGGATTAATTTTTAACATGTTGCTACATTTGCTTCCTTATGTTTTTTTTTTATATTTTTTATACAGTTTTATTTTGCTGTATCATTTCAGGAAAATTTGTGGGCATCAAAATAATTTCTGCCTAGAGCAGAGGGATTCCCTGGTGGTCTAGGGGTTAAGTCTCAAGCTATCATGATGAGCCACTATGACTGCTTGGTTCAATCTGAGTTTGATTACCTGAGTTCAGCCAGGGAGTGCAGCAGACCTCTCCTGTCTTGTCTGCTGCTCCCCTCAGCAGTGTATTTCAGTCAGTTCACTTGCTCTGCTCCTCCTTCCCCCCATAACCCGCACCCCCCTCCAGTCTTTGGTGAATTCTTTCACCTCCTGTACCTCTGGCCTATACTATAGCTCGATTTTAGGCCAAAATAAATTAGTCAAATCTTTAAAAAAAAAAAAATCAGAGGACACTCACCCATATAATAATTATACTCAAAAAATGATCGTTGATGTAATATTATTCTTTAATATATATTAGCTCCCTTCCAAATTTCCAGGTTATTTGAGTAATATGTTATATGTATTAGTATATTTTATTTTGCTTTTCTGAACCCAAGACTTAGTCTACATATATATATATATATATATATATATATATATATATATATGTATATGTATATGTATATGTATATGTATGTATATATATATGTATACGTATATGTATATATATACACACACATATAGGTATATGTATATGTATGTATGTATTAAAATTAAATATATATGTATATATGTATATATGCATGTGTATATATGTATATATTTTAATTCAATAGGCTGTAACCCATTCCTATCATTCTTTTTGATGTTCCAATTGCCACATTATCTCACTTATACATGGGATCTTATATATAAAAAACATAAATTCATAGATACAGAGAACGGGTTGGTTGTTACCAGAGATGGGCAGTGAGAGTAGAGTATAATGCGGGTAAAATGGTCAAAAGGTAAAAATTCCAGTTACAAAGTAAATTCTTGGGATGTGATGCACAGTATGGTGACTACATACAGTTAATCATACTGCATTGTATATTTGAAAGTTCTAAGAAAGTACATCTTTAAAGTTTTCATTACAGGAAAAAATATGTAACTTTGTGGTGACATATTAACTAGATATACTCTAGCATTATCCCATATACATACTGAATCATATTGTGTACATTGTTTTATGTTAGTTATATCACAATAAAAACAAAGTCAATTCTATTTTAATTAGAAAGGACATGTTTTTTTACTTTATCAAAACTATTCTCTGCTGGATAGAAAGTAGATTAGAAAAAGGAGAGGAATTGAAGTGGGAGCTTCAGAGGTTATTTTATTAACCCAGTCATAGATGGTATTGGCAGAAAAGAAGGAGAAATATAGATATATTTTGGTAAGAGTTAGTGATAAATTTATTTTTAGTATAGTGGGTAGAGGAATTAAGAGTGAGGTCTGGGTATCTGGTTTGAGCAATGTGTGTATGATACCTTTGACTGATGGGAAAGGGTAGGAAAAGAGTTAGATACCTCATGTTGGTTTGAAATTTTCTTTCATTTTGTTCTTTAAATTTTTTAGCATTCTTAGAAATACCTTTGTTATAAGGCTTAATAAACACTACATGAGTTACAGAATGTCTATTCCTTTCCTGTTCTTAAAGCAGCTTGCAAGTCATATTTTTAGAGACATCTTTATCATAAGCATTCTTTCTTGCAAAATGTATAAAGAGCTCATACAACTCAATAGCAAAAACAAAAACAAACAAAAAATAAAACCCCCCAAAACCTGATTTTTAAAAATGGGTAAAGGAACTGAATAGATATTTTTCCATAAAAGACATTCATGTGGGGCCCTCCCTTGTGGCTCAGCGGATTAAAGCACAGCACTGAGAAGCTTAAGCCACTTCCATATGAGTTCAATTCCCGCCTACCCTGGAGGTGACCACATGGCATGGCAGACCTCTCCTGACCCGCCCTCTGCTCCCCTTAGCAGTGTACTTCGTTGATCTGCCTGTTCTGCTCCCTCCTCTGTCTCTGGTGAATTCTCTCACCCTCCGCATCTCTGTACCCCAGTTCTGTATGAATAAATAAAGACATTCATGTGATCAACAGATACATGAAAAGATCATTCAGCATCACGTGCCATCAGGGAAATGTAAATGAAAACCACAATGAGATATCACCTCACAACTATTAAAATGGCTACTATCAAGAAAACAAATGCTGGTGAGAACAAAAGAGAACAGGGAACCCTTGTATATTATTGGTGGAAATGTAAGCTGGTGCAGATAGTATGGAAACCATATGGATGGTCCTCAAAAAATTAAATAGAGGGGCCTCCCTGGCAGCCTAGGGGTTAACCCTTAGCAGTGTATTGTAATCAATCCAACTGTTCTGTTCCCCACTCTCCCTGGTAAATCATCTCACCTCCCACACCTCTGGCTTACACCCAACTTTTGTATGCAATGAATAATTCTATTTTTTTTTAAAAAGATAAGGATGTTGTCTCTTAAAAATAAAATTAAATAGGGGGCCTCTCTGGTGGCACAAAGAGTTAAGTCTTAGCACTATGAGGCTATCCACAGCCACTGCAGCAAGAGTTTGATTCCTGGTCAAGGAGCTGACCCACATGAGGCAGCAGATCTCTCCTTTCTTGCCTGCTGTTCCCCTCAGCATAGTGTTCCAGTCAATCCAACTATTCTGCTCCCTCTCTGTCTCTGGTGAATCCTCTCACCCACCAGCACCTCTGGCTTATACCCTAGCTCCATATGCATAAATAAGTAAATACACTAACTTTGCACAATGATGAATTTCTGAGCACAGATACCTAAGTTAAGTGACATTTGACTATATACAATGGAATATTATTTAGTCATGAGAAAGGATATACTGCCACTGATGAAAGGTCATCCTAAGGCAACACGAATAAACTTTGACAGTGTGATATTTAATGAGATAAGCCAGACAGAGAAAGACAAGTACTGTATGCTGTAAAAAGTACACATATATGAATATGTATACACACACACAGAAGTACAAGCAGAAAAGTGGGAGGTTCGAGTGTAGGACAGATGATTAAGGGTGCAATTTGCAATAACTATTAAGGAAGCCTTACAGATTTAGTACACAATGTAGTAAATATAGATAAAATACTATCATCAGTCTTGTAAGAGACTAGAAAGTAGCAATTCTAATCACTAAAAAGAATCATTATGCAATGGGGCTAGAGGTGCAAATTATCTCTGTAATGGCAATCATATGCCAGCATATAAATGTGTCAAATTAGTATGATGTATACCTTAAATTTGCAGAATTTATAGTTAAATATATTTTATTAAAAAATGGAGTTTCCTTTTGTATATCAAAGTGTAGGTAGACAGATGGATGTTGAGTAGACAGATGGATAAAAGTGGGGGGAACTTAATGGAACAATCTAAGGTAGAGATATGGATGTGAAGGTCATCAATGTAAAGATATGTTTACTGTCAAGGGACTGAATGAGAAGTTCTAAGTATAATGTGTAGAATGAGAAGAGAGGGCTAAGCAGTGGGGTCCCAAGAGCTGTCTTCTTAGATCTAGGCCAGAGGGGTGGGGTGGGGGTAGAGAAAAGCCAGGAGAGCAGGGCATCATAGAAGCAGAAAAAGAACATTTCAAGAAGTAAGCAACTGTGCTGTTGGGAATAAAGAAATTTGTATTGCATTTTTATCTTTAGACACATTAATAAGAACATTTCAGTGGCATATTGGGGAGTAGCAGCTGTGGGTTTAAGAGGCAATGGGAGGTGAAGAAATACAGACAGCTGGTTAAAGATGGTGCTTTTCATTCAGAAGCAGAAAAATGGCACATGATTTGGAGACATAGTCGGAGTAAAAGCGCTTGCCCCAAGTTAGCAGGAATTAGGAGAGTGGAGTTGCCTCTATTAATTCTCCCATAATCCCTGATTTGGAGCTTCATACAATCCCTTAATGAAATCTAACTCAGGAAGGAAGGCTCTGCAGTGGTAGTGTAGATTGCAGTCTGTGGTCAGCCCCATATCAGTATACTCACCACACTCCTGTGACCAGGATCCAGTTCATGAAATAGGGTGGTTGAAATCCAAGGTGTTTTCATGTATTGGATTGCCTTAAAGTTTAAATTGCTGTTGTTTCCAAGATAACCTTTGTTTTGTTACCTATATGACAATTATGTATTCATTTGCACATTTACTATATGAATATGCAAATGGAACTTTGGACTTTTAAAAAAGGACCATTGGATCAAAAAAAAAATTCATCTCATTAATGTTATTGAACTTAAATATATACAACAAATATAGAGGTTTTGTATTATGAAAGCCTTTAGGCTTTTCTATATTAAATTATGTTTATATTTTAGTCTCTTCCTCTAAATCTTTACCATTTCAAAAGAAAATCAAGATATCTAACATTTATTTCCCAGTGATCTGGTCTTTCTTATCTTTTGATATCTTATTTGTGCCTTCAAAACTATATCTAAATACTTAATAATAGGGAATAATAAAAATATGCTGAATCTCTGAAGCAGGCATTTTCCCAAGAAAATAGTAGACTTATGATTTTTCTTCATATCCTGTATTAATGCTTCTGTCCATGCAGACAATAAAAAATATTTGCTCGTTTGTTATTAGCTCCATCTCAAAACAGTATCTCAACTCATTTGTTTCATGATATTGATGAAATTATGGATCTAACATTTGGGTACTTGTTTTGTTCCACAAATTATGCTAATTATTTTATATTTGCTATTGTTTAATCCTTATAACAACCCTGTTATGAACTCTTTATTTCCATTTCACAGAAGATATTTACAAAGTTTTAATAGCTTCCCCAAGTTTGTAAAGATGCAAGAAAATTTACAACATATTGATATACATTACTATCATAAATGTTTATTCACTCACTCAGATGTTTGAGCAACAGTTTCCTAGGTACCAGGCTGGCTGTTGAGAGCATAAATGGGAACATGACATTTGTGTACCTCTTATCATGGAACTTGATCTTTATATGACTAGTATAAATAAGTAAAAAAAATATAAACATCCTGAAAAGTAATAAATCACTGACACAGCTATATTGTATAAATCTATGTATACAATACATAGATGTATTTTATTGTATACATATATGTATACAATAAATATGTGAATAATACTTTACTAATAATTAAGTACTTATGTAATGTGATATTTGCATATGTAGTAGTAGAGGTTTAAAAGATAATACCTAGTGTGCTCTAAGTAAAAAGCCATTTTCAAAACTTAATAGGGATAAAAATATAAGTTGAGTGATCAGTGCATTTGTTTTACAGTAAAAGATTAGAAATAGATATTTATGGATAAAGGACTGTTTCAATGATTAGTGGTGTATCTACACTCAGGAATACTATGCAATTGTATAAAAGGGATGAGAACATAGACTGCTATAAAGTGATCTCCAGAACCTATATGTTGCTATGCATGAGACTAAAAAAGGAAGAGGAACATGTCATACACACACACACATACATACATATATAAAACAGTTGCTCAGTATGTATATTGCATATATTATACATGTAATATATACATATATATATACATATACACACATATATATAGTTTTCTGTGTTTTAAGAAGACAGAGAAAAGGGATAATTAAAAAAAATAGCTTAGAGGAAAGGAAAGAATAGGATAAGGCAGTAAAGCTAGAAAAAGGCTTTAACCTTGCTTGATAGTTTGGTGGCACACTCAAACAAAAAATATTACAAATGACTTTAAACATAGTTTCTAGGGCTACTGGGGCATAACCTAAAAACAAAAGAATAACCAAGAACTCTTAACCTACACTTAATTATCTTGTCATTAATCAGATTTTATATTACTATTTTGAAATATTAGGGTAAAGTAAATAAGAAACTGTTACTATTTTTAGAAGTAAAGATTACAGCAGTGAAAGAAAATATATAAATTAAATCAGTCATATGTAATCTTGTATGCTTTAATTTGAATTGAATATGTCTGAAATCATGATTTAGTTTTCTAAAAATACATATTTTCCAGCTCTATTGCAACCAAAACAAGATGTATAGACCTATATGAATGTACAGATCTAGCATTCAGATAAGGTATTCTAAAAGAAATGGGAAATGGTACATTCAGGTTTGAAGCCAAAAATCTGTAGGAACCTAAAACAAAACAAGCTATTGAATAATAATAAGAATAATAATATAAGAATAATAATGTTATGTTAAAAGCAGATAGAGTTTCATCAATTTGAGCCCCTATGATGTCATATATACTGATAAGTATTGTGGTTAGTATTTATTTAAGAAGGATAAAACATTAATACTATAATATGGAAACTATAATACATGCCAAAGGGCTTGACTGTACTACCTGGAATACTGGCATGTTATCAGCAAGACTTGCTTCCAGGTCCGCCCCTGGCTGTGGTTGGCTGCGGAATGGGATGGAGTTGAGAACATCAGTGCCCCAGCTCAGCAGCAAAGGACTGGAGAAGCAGGGATGTCAGTAAAAAGAAATATAATCCTACTCATATCCCTTTATTATAAAAAAACCCTAACTTAGAAATTTCTAATGCTTTGTACAGAAGAACATCCCCTCATTCCCATTCCCAAGCACAATTCCTTAAGACCTTCCCTTTCTCTGATTCATGAAATTGGAGCTCGTAATCCAACTTATCTTAATCTTAATGCCCTTGGCATCATAGCAGCAAACCACTTCTTTTTTTTTTTTTT
>NW_004567131.1:1536779-1539039 GCF_000260355.1 Condylura cristata
AAAACTTTAATATACCAAATTTTAAAATGAGCTGCATAACAAAAGAAAGTATAATTAAAATGAATAGACATCAAACATCTGAAAAGGAACTAATATCTAAGATCTACAAAAATCTTACACAACTTAATTAAAAAAAAGGCAGAAAAATCTAAATAGACACTTCTCCAAAGAAAACAAACACACAGATGGCCTATGAGCTCATGAAGAAAAGTTCAACATCATTTATCATCAGGAAAATGCAGATAAAAACCACAGCAATATGATCTCACTTATATGAAAAAGCCCATATCAACAAAGAAACAAGAAAACAACAACCCAGAAATAACCAATGTCAGTGAGGGTGTAAGCAAAAAGGAACCCGCACCTGTTAGTGGGACTGGCGACTGGTACTGCTCCTATAGAAAACAAGGGGTGTTCCCAAAATATTAAAAGTAAACGTACCAAGTGATTGAGCGATTCTACTTCCTGGTATTTATCCAAAGGATGCCAACACACTTATTTGAAGGGATATATGCACTCCTAAGTTCTATTTACAATAGCCAAGTTAGTGAATAGTCTAAGTGCCTAACAACCGAAGAGTGGATTAAAAAGTTGTGGTATATGTACAAGATAGAATACTACTCAAGTCTAAAAAATGATGAAGTCTTGCCATTTGTGAGATGAATTGAACTTGAAGGGACTTTGCTAAATGAAATAAACCTAAAGGACAAAAACAAATCCCTGATGATTTCACTTATGTGGAATGTAGAGAAACAAAGCAAAGGAACCGACAAAAAATGAAACCAAAACAAACCCTAGAATTGAGACTACTCAAAGGGGAGGGGAGGTGGGGATAAAATTAAAGTGGGGGAGGGAGCCCAGGGCTCTATAATAAAGTGATAAGAATGCTTTGGTGGTGGTTGTGATGTGGTAACATATCTAAGAAGGTGTGAACCTATAACCCTCTATCATATACAATCGTGTAGACTGAGGTTACCTCAACAAATATAAGGTCTGTTAGGACAGAAGTGAGGTGACTAGGAAGCAGGTCACCAGTAGTCTCCCTGCAGAGTACAGAAAGGGCCCCAGCAGGCCTTGTCATCTCCCTGCTCCCATCTCTCCACTTTTTCTCATTCCTGTCAACTGCAAAAGCTTTTTAGTAACTCTAAAAAGAATTAAAGGCTGCTGTGTGGCTTTTTGCATACTATGTTTCCACTGCCTGGAAAGTCCTCACTTACCTTCCCACTAAATTCCTATTCATCCTTCAGTGCTCAAGTTAAATACCAGATTCCTGGATACTCCAAACTAAGTTGGATTCCTTGTTGGACAAAAATAAATTCATTTTGTAATTACTTGTAATTAGGCTTTCTTACAATGGGACCCCTTACAGACAGAAATTCACCTAATTTGTTTACAGCTTTCCCCTGTGCCAAACACAGTGCCTGGTGCAGAGAGTGTATTCAAAACTGCTCGTGAAGCGTTAAATAAAGAGGTAGCTTGACTGTCTTTGTGACCCAGTTAACTCTGGAGCTTTAATTGTCGCTTACTCTGGGCAGAGAACACTTGTTAATTGGATGCACTTTGATCTTGAGAGACATTCTAGGACATCCTGTGGGCGCTCTGCCTAACTGGTCCTGCTTGGCTTCCTATTTTCAAATAGAGGAACCTAATTTGATTTGGTTGCTTGTATTTTTCAATTGGAAAATGCTGTAAACAAAAGTGTTATAATAATTACATACCTTGAAAAATTGTAATAAAATACACATAACTTCAAATGTGCAGTCTTGTAGTTTGAGTGTACAGTTCAGTAGTGTTAAGTATAGTCATATTGTTTTGCAAGCAATTTCCAGAATGTTATCATGCAAAATTGAAACTATACTCATTAAACAGCAACTCCTAGCCTTCTGTGAATTCACAGAAATCACCATTTTATTTTCCCTCTCTGCATTTGACTCTTCTAGATACTTCATGCAAGTTTAATCACATAGTATTTATCTTTTTGTGACTGACATATTTCTCTTACCATAATCTCCCCAAGATTCATTTATGTCAAAATTCACTTACTATTTTTAGGGCTGAATGTTATTTCATTGTGATGATATTTCATTGTATGTGGATACTATATTTTGTTTATTTTGATAAGCACAGGGGTTGATTCTTCCTCTTGGCAATTGTGAATAATCCTGCTATGAACTTTGAGATCCCATCTTTGAGATCCCATTTTGAGTTCTTTCATCGCAAGTGGAATTACTGAATCATATTGTTATTCTATTTTTTTTTT
>NW_004567131.1:1539999-1555522 GCF_000260355.1 Condylura cristata
ATATGGCTGTTTCCATGTCTTTCCAATTGTAAATAAAGCAGCAATAAACATGGGGGTGCAGGTATCTTTTTGAATTAGTGTTTTTGTGTCTTTTGGGTAGGTACCTAGCAGTGGGATTGCTAGACCATATGGAAGCTCCATGTTTAGCAGTTTGAGTGTTCGGGTCCAAAATCACCTGGTTGTCTCCCGCGACAAAGGACAGGACCAGATATGCACAAGCAAGCGGAGTTTATTGAGCCAGCTAGCTGGGGTCAAGCTTTCCTGCAGGCAATCAGGCCACACAAGGAGAAGCAAGACTATGACCATAGGAATGTCAGAGAATATAACGGCTCTATTGGCTGTTATATACGTCATAGCCGGTGCAAATTCAAAGAGTAACAAGCTGTTTCCAAGAACAGATGTCTCAGTCATGAGTCAGGAGCTGATATCAGGGTCTAGTTTCAGCTGGTTCCAGGAGCTGGCACCAGAAATGTTATCTGCCTGCCCTTCTTTCTGGGCCCAGGGTGAGTCAGAGACCCAGACAGAGGGGCCTAGCCAAGCCAGAGGGGCTTAACATGAGGAACCTCCAGTTTTCTATAGTGATTGTTCTAGTTTGCACTCCTGCCAGCAGTGTAGAAGAGTTCCTTTTTCTCCACATCCTCACCAACATTTGTTGTTGCTAGTTGTTTTAAGACGTGTGTTATTCTATTTTTAATTTTTTGGACCTGCCATGCTGTTTGCCATAAATAATAACTTTCAACGTAAAATAATAGCAAGTTACCATATGGTAGCTTCTTGGAAGTAGTCATAAACTCTGGGTATGGGACAGTTAGTTGATTGTAAGACATGGCCCAAAAGTAAACACAATTTGAAATGACAATAACAGGATTTATTTACACAGGGAGTGAAGAGAGTATTCACAGGTTGAATACCTGTAGTTGCTGTCTGTCCTCCAGGTAGTTTCCACTGAGTCGAGACCAAGGTCCAACCCAAAGCTGCATGTGGCAAGCTGGCAGCTTCTCCATAGATATCCTCTCATGGGTGGCTTAACTGCTAAAGCCCCAGCTCCCAGCTGAACAACTGTCAAAGTGCCAGCAGTTTACCTACCAATGCCTCAGCAGTTTATGCCAGAATACTTCACTCTGCCCCTTTCTGCATCAGCCCTCCCTGCCCTTCAAGAGCTGGAGTTTAGAAAGTGAGGCACCATCCACTGGCTGGGGGTTTGCATCTCTCTCTTCCTCTTACGCTTCCATTGATTGTATTGGTCTCACCTTTGGGATTTCTAACACTGACATAGAAGAGCAGAAACAATAATTTATATATCACTTTACAGTTTTGGAAGTGTTTAATGGAAAATTCAGTACATATTACACAGTGGGCATCCATATGTATGATTTTATTGAACCCACAATAGTTCCAGGAATTATGTCAACCCTTTTTCTGGTGTTGTCATGACCACTCTCACTACTATGTCCAGCCTCCCATCCACATTGATATTCTTGTGAAATGCAGATACTAGCTTTTTATTTCTAAGCTTATGGTGGTTAAGATCTAATTCCTTAGTGTGTAGCATGAGACCCTTAAGGGACTGCCACGCCCTCCCACTTCAGATGGCCCATGTGCATTATTCTGTAATTTATGCATGTCCTGGAGGATCTTTGTGTTGTCATCTTGTGCATCTGCCTGACTTTTCTCAGCAATCTTCTCGGTTCTCACAGATGTCTGCCTTCCTTGAGCCTTTATACCATCCTTTAATCTGAGCTAGGCACATCCCAGTTTACCAGAATTATAGCAGTTGCTACTCTATCTTACACATCTTTAGTCATCTTTCTTAACCTTTGAACTTAACTTTTTGAACTCTGAGTATAAGGACTTTGTTTTTATCTGTATGTTGGTGCAAGGGAATCACATATCCATTTATGGGCATAAACACTAATGATCAGTGAGAGTGGGGTGTTAATTTTGCATCTCCCCCAAAGTATCTGGCAATGTCTGAACTCATTTTGGTTATCACAACCAGGGGCGTTGCTATTGGAACTTATAGTGTAGACGTGAGGGATATTGCAGGCGATCATAGGGTATGCTCAGCTCCTACAACAGAAGATTCTGGTTCAATGTGTCAAGGTTGAGAAACTAGACAAAAACTATGAGGATAATCATAACATAATATCTCTGAATGATGTCAATGAGTTGAGAGGTCTTTCTGTAGCATGCTAAAACTGTGTGTGTGTATTATAGTTATTAAGGCACAGTCCATCCAAATTGGACATAGTAACCGTCTTCAGGGACACTGACATTTTTAGTGAGGAGCTTTTTTTGTTGTTCTGATCAATAATTGTCAGAATGGCATTTAAATTAAAAGTCACAATAACTTTAAAATATATTTATTTATGCTTACAGGACTGGGGTACAGACTAGCGGTGCAGGGGTGGTGAGAGTATTCACCAGAGAGAGGGGGAGCAGAACAGGTTGACTGATGAAGTACACTGCTGAGGGGAGCAACAGGCTGGTCAGGAGAGTTCTGTGGCACCATGTAGATCACCTCTGGGGCAGGGTGGAGATTGAACTAATGCTGAAGTGGCTTTAGCTTCTCAGTGTCACCAGGAAGGTCCCAAAAGTCACAATAACTTAGAGTGAGGTTTAGTGATACTGACATCTTCTGTTTGAACATAGTTGAACTCCAAATGCCGATAGAACTTACATGCTATTGAGAAATACTGAGTGAGAAGCAGCAGAAATCAGTGGACCATCTTTGGTGGGTGAAGCCTATGGAAGAGCCAAACTAAAGACTGTTACGGTTGAGAAGAAGGCAGGAAGACTTATTTGTAGTTTCTCACTAGCATGCTGATAAGCAGACCAGGCAAGAGAAGATATACAAAATCTTTGGGTAAAAATAGAGATTGCATGGGGATCTCTTCCAGTTCAGCACCTTGAGCACCCTCTTACCTTTAACCACAAGTTCTCCTGGTCCTTTACTCAGCCTTGTAGCTGCTTGTGTATAAAGTAAATTCATCTCCTTTTTGTCTCACTGTTCTATTTAAAAAGCATCTTTATTTACCAATTCTAACATATTAACTATACACACTCTTAAATAATACTTAAAAATTAACAAATGTAGGGCCCTCCCTTGTGACGCAGTGGGTTAAAATAAGCAGTAAGAAGCTAAAGCCACTTCAGCATGAGTTTGAACCCTGCCCCAGAGGTGATCCACAGGGCGCTGCAGACCTTTTCTGACCCGCCGCTGCTCCCCTCAGCAATGTACCTCATCAGTCGGCATGTTCTGCTCCCCACTCTGTCTCTGGTGGATCCTCTCACTACCCCTGCACTTCTGGTCTGTACCCCAGTTCTGTATATATAAATAAATAAATCTTTAAAAAAATTAACAAATATAATGTTATCATCATTAAATTTAAGATTTAATTGTAATATGTTTGGAATTTCTTGACATCAAATGTGTGTTTTGAGGACAGTAAAAAAGAATTAAGAAATAGATACTAAACTCATACCTTCCAATAGTTAGGTTTGTGGTTTTGTCAAGTCACGAGTGTATCTGAAACTACTTATGAAAAACGAATATATAAAGGCACAGTGTATAATTTATAAACAATCACATTATTGAAATCTCATATTTAAATTTTAAATAACACATTGCTTTTTACTGGGTAACACATGACTTGGTATTCAAACTCAGTATCATTACAAATTTGTGACTGAGCTCATAGTTGACTTGAAGTTGACATCACTTTGCCTTTAATGAGCACACTGATTAATTAATTAATTTATCATATTGTACATGAAAAATGTAAGTGAACTGTTAATTCTTACCATGACTACCTGATATAAAAAAAGACAGCGTGAACTGAGATTTCTTGACGATGCTGAGCATTCACTGACTAAGATAAGATACCCATTCAATATTCTTTATGAGAAGAGAGATAATTGGAGGTACCACTTTCTTACTTTCACAGTATTCAAGATCCCAGTGATTCTCCTTTAATGACCCTGTTGGTGTAAACAGATCTACCTCTCAAATATTTGATTATTTTTCCATGTTGGTATTCCTTGTAACGCTAGCTTGACAATTTAAGCATTTGTCTGCCACTTCTCTTTCCTTTATGAAAGCCACATACAAAGAAAGAGGACCATACTATCAATGAAATCAGAACAGATCTAATTAGAATAGATAGTAGACCCACGAGAGGTCAAATAGCGGACCTAAGAGAAAGAATTATATTTTTGCTTACCTTACTTTGCAAGAGAAGTACAAGTAGGCCTGTCTTGATTACCTGTCAAATTTCTTGACTCTGTACCTTTCACCTTTAAACAACTCTTTGCAAGACTGGTCTGTTTCTGAGGGAATTATACTGCTCCCCCCACCACCCATGTATTCTGTCAGGGTGTTTGCATATGGTAGGCACCTCACAATCTACTTCTGGGATTTCTTGACCCAACAGTTCTTGAGTTCATTCCAGTACTCAATATTTAATAAAAAATCCCAGATTTTCTGAGAATTTGTTTCTCAGAAACTAAATTTTTTTTTTTCATAAGGGAAATTAATGAATTTACATTATGTCATGAATTCAGGAACTGAAAATTTACAAATTCCTTCATATATATGTAAAAGCAGAGCAATGACTCTATCCTCTATCTCTATCCTGTGGCCTCATTTTTGTATGCAGACATGTTCCCAACATCCCAAGGAGTTGTAGGTTACTTGAGTCCTTCTGAATGAAGTCACAGGGACTAATAACACTGGCTTTCTAATTTGGCAAAATGTAACCAATCCTTCGTGAAAGAGATAAATTATTTAATATGCACCTTGTCTTTTTGAAACAACCTACAATCTTCTGACAGCTATAGGACTGGCTGGGCTTCCAGAAATGTGAAATAGTTTCCAGAGCTGTGTCTGCCCCAGCTGGCAGGAGTATGCACACTTGGTGAATCCTTGTAGTCAGTGACTCTCACAGCGGCAGCACGCTCAGCTTCTGGCCGGGCAAGTAAATGTCATAATCTAGTGTGCTTGTTCTGTTTGCAGGTGAATCTTATTTATTAGGCCATAGATTCTGAGTGCAGTCATTTTCCAAATTATATGAAGTTTAACTTAAGCATACAAGTCAATTTGCTTTAATCACATTGATCGAATAATTTTAGATCCCCTGCCTTCTCTAATAGTATATTTACTACCCCTGAATATTTTATCTGTATGTCTAGAGTTTTTATGTATACAGTAGTGATATTCTCTGAGATGACTGAGGTGTGTTTGTGTCTCAGAAAATGACCACATAGGTGTTTGGCTTTTCTTTAATTTTTCTTTCACTTTTCCGACACTAAAAGCTGTCACTTAACATATCATTGTTGTGCTTATGTGTCCCTCTTATATCTGTTAGGGGCTGGGAAACCAAATTTTATTAGGCTTATTAGGTACCATGTCATTTAATTATGCTCAGATCAAGAATACAACACTTCCTACTGCAGGTCTGAGTGGATCCCCCTTCCAGTCAAGAGCACACAGTATGCAGAGATGGGGACCCAGCAAATAACACCTCCTTTCTGAGCCACCTGGGGGAGACAGAGAATTCAGCAGAAAATTCAAATAGCACCTTTATTGCAAATGAAGCTGATAAATTGGGAATCAGCTTCATGATTTATATCTGCATGTAAGTGAACTTTCTACTTGTGAGGTTCAGAGTTGCAGAGACTTATCTGAATGGTGGATGGTGGTGTGAAAAGTTTGCAGCCACTCTGACTTGCTCCTGATTCTTGAGACTGAAAGCAAGGAAATGCTGTCCAGAGACACATCTCCAGTCCATCTCAGCTCTTGAGAGAAGGGGCAGCCTAAAGGAAGGCCTGTTCAGTCCTGAGGAAGGAATGTCAAAGGTGCAGAGAGGCCACCGTGGAGCAGGGGTTCTCTCCTGAAAGGCAGAGGAAGGAAGGAATTGTTTTACAGTTATATACTTTGACTTCCCAGAGACTATTTATTTATTTTTCTGAGTCTTTGCTTTCCGTCAGGCGATTGAAATGGCAGGTAAATAAGTTCAGGTCCGAGGAGATGTGTACTTCTCAGCTCTGTAGTATGATACTCAGCTTCGTTGTCAAATGAAAATATTCACTTGTAGAGTTCTCCAAATTTGTTTGTGAAGTGGACTCATCACGTGCCTTTACGAAACATATAATGATAAAGATTGAACTCTAAGAATGTCTCAAAAATTCTCCAAGAATGTCCCAAAAATTCTCAAGATTTTCCTTCTTAGTGTCTTTATGTTGAAATCTTCAGAAGTGGTTTATTCTGAATTGACAACAGCATCATTTATTGCTCGTCCTTACTCAGCTAGATGTTGGTTTCCCCAAACTACCCAAGAGATGGAAAGTAATCACCCATGTCCCTGAAGTTAAAAGCCAGAGAGACATACAGTGGTGTAGTGCAACACAATACAGCAGTTCTTCCAAAAGTGAGACATGGATTTGCCATATGAGCCAACTATTCCCTGTCAGGGTATATATTCGAAAGGATTAAAAGCAGGGTCATGAATAGAGAGCTAACATTCATGTTCCTAGGAACATTATTCACAATAGCCAAGGGAGAGAAACAACCAAAATGTCCATTGACAGATGTGTAAATAAAATGCGTTTTATACATTCCATGGAATATTACTCAGCCTTTAAGAGGAAGGACATTCTGACACATGCTGCATTATAGCAGAACCTTGAAGACATTGTGTTAAGTGAAATAAGCCAGTCACAAAAGGTTGAAAATGGAACACTTTAACTCATATAAGGTACCTAGAGGCATCGGATTTATAGAGACAGAGAGTAGAATGGAGGTTGCCAGGGACTTGGGGAGGAGGAAATGGACAGATATTTTTAGTGGGTATCAAATTTCAGTTTGGTAAATGAAAACATTCTGAAGATAGATGAGATAATAGTGGCGAAACAATGTCAATGTACTTAGTGCCACTAAACACTTAAACATGGTTTGTTATGTATATTTTGACATATAAAGAAAGTAAAATAAGAAAAAAGTGGTGACTAGAGCAGCCAGATCTATAAGCCTAAAGAAACAACTGTGAGACCCCATACAGAGGGAGGGAGTTTTGAAAAGTTTGCTTAGTGTTAATAGTTAGCATGTGGTTGTGGTAAAACATAAGTTCACAAAAGCAAAATTATGATTTCTTTTAGGATAAGTAAACCTCTACTCAAAATTTGAGTATTCCTTATATGAGGATATCTACATAATGTGATAAAAATTAACAGATTTAAAACTGCTCATCATGACATATTTGTGAGACTGCCCTTCTCCACACATACATACCTACATCAAGAGAAAATCCTAGAAACTGGAGATCTGTTGTTGACAGATAATGGTGTCAGTTGTAAAATGGTTTTGACAATGATTTTAAGTGACATCCCTGGGAATGTTGAATTGGAGGAGCTTGAGTTGAGCTTAATAAACTGGTATAAGAAGGGGGAGCTATTTAGGAGAATTCTGGATTCTGTTTTGTGGGTCTATTGAAGGCAAAGGTTTTGAAAGGCATTTGAACATGACATCTTGGGAAGAATAATATACCAGGTGTAGCATGCTGTAAAACCTGTCTTCTCACCCAGGAAAAGTTTCAGTAAATCTTTTTCTCACCTCACCTGGTGAAGTCCATGGGCTGTTGGGGGATGTGACAAAGTGCAAAGTGGTTCTTCATAAAGGAGAGACAGGGTTGTTCTCACCTGACTTGTATACTAGACATTAATCTTCACAAATTTCAAATTCTATCTTGCCTTCTTTAGTTACCACACTACTAGGCCAATGCTGTGTTTTTTATGAGGGTTGGTAGAAAAATAATCTCTCTTTTTCTTTTTAAAGATTTGTTTATGCGTACAGAACTGGGGTTCAGGCCAGAGGTGCAGAAGCAGTATGAGGATTCACCAGAGACTGTGGGGAGCAGAACAGGCAGATCAGTGAAACACACTGCTAGGGGAGCAGCTGGCAAGGCAGGAGAGGTCTGCTGTGCCTGTGGGTCACCTCCCTCATGGGGGATAGAACTCAGGCTGAGAAACCACCAGTGGGCTGGCTTCACAGTACTGTGCTTTAACCTGTTATGCCACCAGGGAGGGCTCATAATCTCTCTTTTTATTGTGGCGAGTTAAGTTTTTTCCAAATGAATTTTCCTGATATTCATATAAAATCCTTTCTCACCCCACTTCCCTGGTATTTTCTTCACAATTTTTGAGTCCTTTCTTCAACTTATCTCTATCCTGATTTTAATGGACACTTTCTCATGGAAACAAACATCTATTATTTAGTTAGGTTGAGCAATGCAAACTGCCACAACAGACAAAAATCCAGATTTCAGTGTTTAATGAATCAAAAACTTTTTTCTTACTCACAGTACATATCCATCTCAATTCCACAAAAGTGGAAGCAAGCTCCATCATCTTGTAGGTGGACCATCTGGAAAATAAGGCATCTGACATGGTGAAGGGAATGAGCTGGCCTTTAGCTCCTAATGGTCTGGACTTAGAAGTGACACTGGCCACATCTGCTCATGTTCCACTGGCCAAAAGTAGTCACGTGATCCAGCCTGATTACAGGAGAGATTGGGAAATATAGTGGAGCACATGGGATATTTAGTGAACATTGACTCTCCCTATTTCTCTTCTAAGCAGACTACTATGAGGTCTAAGTTATACTTTATATGATACAAACGACTTTTGAATATAAATTTTATATGACAGACTATTTATCTCTCTCATCCATATTTGCTTAATTTTATTCCCTATTAGTTATCTTCAAACTCATACTCTAAATTCAGCCTAAATTTCTTAGATCTGAAATTTAGAGTCATGTTAAGAAACAGTTTGGGGGAGACTATTTGTTTTCCTGACCCATAGTCTCTTTTTATTTTTCAACTTGTCTAAATATTGCTTGAGGTACTGTATAGCTTTTCAATAGGATATACATATGTAAATGTGAAACTTGAGGCTTCTCTTTTGGACTAGGGGTTAAGTCTCAGCACTATCATCTCTGTGGCCTGAGTTCAGTCCCCAGCCAGGGAGCTAACCACACATGTCACAGAAGATCTCTCCTGTCTCCCTCGCTGCTCTCCTTCACAGTATATTTCAGTCAATTTGCCTGTTCCACTCCCCACTCTGTCTCTGGTGAATTGTCTCACCCTCACCCCCAATGCCCTGCATATCTGAACTACTCCTCAGTTCTTCTATGCAAAAAATAATAAGTAAATAAAAAAACCCAAACAAATGGGAACTTAACCTGTTTCTATGCCGGGTAACCTGGCTTTATTTATCTGTTGATCTGATGTTATTTCACTGAATCAGTCTTTCACTTATTTATTTATATTTATTTGTGGGTTTTGTTCTCATGAAATAAAAGCTAGTCAATGATGATGAAAATTCTTCACTTCATCTTTTACTTGTTGGTGACAGCATTTTCTTTTACTTTGTTCTTTCTGTTTGGAGTTTATATTTTAGGAAAGTCTGATCTGTTACACTGTCAGCTAGGAACATGGAGATTGGGCGGGGTTTCTTAGGAGCAGATTTGGGCTGGGCCATACTGATACAGGCCTAGCTGTGTTCCAGGATTTAACACAAACTAGTCATATCACTTGCAAAGCACATTGATAAAAAGGGCTACCTTTGTTTATGGAGGTGGTCAAGATACCATCACAGAACATGCAAGGTTACTCTCCATCCCCAAAGTAAGTTAGTTGAGGATGGACCAGAAATCCTGAGAGAGAAGAAAGTATGTGGGGATCTTATAGATGGGAGAGTAACGTGAATCTTGGTGATTACTTTTGATGGAATTGGACAGAATCCGAGTTGACCTTCACCATGACCTCCATACTAAAATCCCTTGTCTTCATTGGAAATATCCCTCTATTTGTGGCCCACATCATACCCCTAGGTACATCCACGCTCAAAGGAAGATTAGAAGGGAAAGAAGAAGCTACACCAGCCTTTCTCCTTCCCCCTTTCCTCACACTAATACCAGGATCCAAGACTTTTTAAAACAGATTCAAAGATGTTTCTCTTCCTCCTAAACATTACAGTGAGGAAAAGATACAAAGCTAATAAAATTTGAAATCTCTGCCAATTTATAGTTAATACATAGTCTTAAAATCTTAAGAGGTTTAGAACTAAAGCTCATTCTATAAGCAAATATTTTTTTTCTTTCTTCTCTTTTTTAGGCTTTTCCTCCAAATGCCATCACTATATTTTTTTACTGCAGTTCAGTGACTGTATTCTTCACAATAATTAAGTTAATCAGTTATCGCCTGCATCTCATGTTTGATAAAGGAGAAGTAATTCAACAAAGGCCTCCCAGAAAGAAAGAAAAACCAAATAAAGACAAGGATGCCAACAGTGAACACATCACTAATCACAAAAATCCAAGGTAATATCCCTAATTTTATGTGTTTATAATTTAAATGTTTTGCTTAAAGTACATTTTCTCATTTACTAGTTACTTATAAAAGTATGTCATCTTAGGTAGACACAATTATGTACATTTTTAACATTTTTCTTATATTTAAGCTTCTAAAAACATAAAATTGATATTAATAAAAAAGACAGTTTAACTGATTATTAATATTATCTTAATCCATGCTCTGGAATTTACTTTGATTAGGCTTAGCATAGTAAAATATTTGCTTCAGTATTTTTTTTTAAGATTTATTTATTTATTTGTACATAGAGAGGCTTCACCAGAGACAGAATGGGGAGCAGAATAGGCAGATCTAAGAAGTTCACTGCTGAGGGTGCAGCAGGCAGGTCAGGAGAGGTCTGTTGCACCATGTGGGCCACCTCTAGGGCAGGGATCGAACTCATGCTAAAGTGGCTTTAGTTTCTTGGTGCTGTGCTTTAACTCACTGTGCCACCAGGGAAGTACCCTACTTCAGTATTTTTATCTGGTCATATAAATGCTTAGCACATTACAAAGTAACTTTAAAAAGAACATTAATGTGTCAACATCACATTAATACTTTGCATAGAACTGAAATTTTGAGTCATTTGTGAATAAGCATCACTGTTACCATCTTGCCTTTATGTGTGAGGAAACAAGGCACATTTTATTTTAAAACGCTATTTATTACTTTCTTAAAAATAAAATTTCTGTCCATAAAACATGACAAAATGGATTGCTTGGGGGTTAACAGCGAGAGTCAGTGGTAGTATCATTGCACTTGTGTTTCTCATGTTGCACTAGCAATAATGGAAGGATTACCAATGGCAAAAAGGAGGAGGCCAGTCGAAACCTGTCTACACCTCCCCTTCACTGCAGCTCCAGAGGGCAAAGCATAAACTCTCACCACTCTTCTGGGCTACTGGTTAGTGGTCTGTTTTCTCTTCTCTTCTCCATGTTGCTGTTGAGTTGATTTCATCTAGAGTGACCTGAAGAGAGCACTTGGACTGTAATATAAATAGCTCTCATTGTATATCGGAAAGTATACCCACCAGACTTTTTTTTTTTAAGTTTTATTTATTTATGCATACAAGAACTGGGACACAGTCCAGAGGTGCACTTGGTTGTATAATGAGCTGTTAGAGGGGTGGCTTCTCCAGCTGCAGAGCGGAGAGTGGGGAGCAGATCAGGCAATCTATGAAATATGCTGCTGAGAGGAGCAGCTGGTGGGTCAGGAGAGGTCTATGCCATGTGGGCCACCTCCCTGGCTGGGGATGGAACTCTGTCGTGGCTGCAGACAGCCTCACAATGCTGGGCTTCATCACTAGACTCTGTTAAGGGTCCACCCTGCGGGGCCTCCCACTCTGGCCAGAAGAACTGATTTCCACACTTTCACTTCCCACTGCGTCTCCTGTCTCCTTCACCTAAATTATCTTACATGTGGTGCCATTCCTAGGAACCAACTTCATTTATCTGTATTAAAACACATTTGTCTCTTGAAGTTAATACAGGTGTCCCCCGGTTTTTGACAATTCATGCTACAACATTTTGCTTTTTAAGGAAGATCTATATTTGTAACTTTCCCAAGGGAATTTTGGCTTTCATGACAAGGGCTAAAAATGAAAGCCAGTGCTCATTACCAGCTGTGCAGTGAGCTCTGAGCTCTCCAAGGGTGGCCCCTGCGAACCCCCCACCCTGCAGCACCCCCATCTGCTCCTGCATCCCCGTTCTCCCCCCCACCCCCAGCGCCCTTCTCTGAGAAGTGCTGCTGCTGCACAATGCGTATTTGTCCTGTCGTTCACTTTGCCTGTATCTTAGTGGCATTTTAGGTTCTATATTATTTGGTAGCATTTGCTAGGTTATTTTTTTGGAGCTGGGAATGATCAAAATATTTTCCATTTAAATTAATAGTATTGCTTCTTTATGTCATTTTAACTCCTGAAAATTTCCCCAGAAAAGCTTCCCTTTGGATAGCAGGGATAACCTGTACAGAACCTTTTCTTCTAGATTAACTTTATTGGAATCTGTTTACAGTAGAATAAAGTAGTTCATTATTCTTCTCCTTTTTACTTTCTCAATTACTGAGCTCTTTCATCGCAGTGCAGTGGTCTTGGTTGTTTGTTTATATTGTTATCTATTTTTGTATTCATCGGTGCTACATATTTTTTTAGAAGCCCAAACAGAGTGGACACCATTATCCTTTCCCCATGTGCTATTTAGAAAAACAGTGGTTGTTGCTTGATGCCTGTTGGCTGGCTGGAAATGGACAATGAGCTGAGCCCTGTATTGATTTCTTTTGTTCTTTCATTGATTTAGGAGTTGCCAGCACAGGAAACCGTGGAAGATCTCAAAGGTAGAGTGCTTGCTATCATCATTTAATATTTTAATTATAAGATATCCTCACTGAAGTGGAAAATAATTTCTACAACACAAAACGCCAGTGAATAATTGAAAATAAGAACTATACCTGTGACACTGCATAGCTATATTTTAACTTTCTTTCTTTAACACTTTGTTTCATATCAGAATTTATCTGTCATGTCTACATTCATATTATGATTTATTTATTTATCATCATTCATTGTCTTTTCCCAAGTCCATATTTCTACTTATATGGTTCATAGTAGTAGATGGAAAATAAGATAAATTTATCATCAGTATACAAAATTTTTATTATAACACATTAAAATAAGACACAGGATATTATGTTGCATTCTTTATGTCTGCATTTATTTCAAATTACAAATTTTGTTTCTAGGACCTTTTTTTTTAATGCCCCAATTTCTTTTTTCTAAACTTAGATTTCATCTCATCGTCCTTTTTTTTTTAAAGATTTATTTTTTAAAGGATCAGGAAAAAAATATAATAAAGTAAATATCAAAATTAACAGACAACTGTAAACCAAAATCATTCTACAGGGGGGTAGAAAGGACCAGGATCAAAACAGGGGTGGGAAAAGCACAAGGAAGTATGGTGATGGTACATGGGTGAACTGGTGGTGGGAACTGCATGGGAACCACACTTGAGAAGAAAGAGTACGCATTGTACAAAAATGAAAATGATGTTGTATATATATGAATAAAATTTAAAAAATGATAAAAATAAAGATTCATTTTTATTTATGCATACAAGAACCAGTATGTAAGCCAAAGGTGTGGGGTATGAGAGGATTCATGAGGGAATGAGTGGGGAGCATAACAGGCAGATCTACTGAAATAGACTGCCTGGGGAAGCAGCAGGTGACACAGGAGAGGTCTGCTGTGCTCTATGTGGCTTGCTCCCTGGCTGGGGACAGAACTCATGCTGCAGTGGCAGTGGCTTGCGATAGCTTGATAGCGCTGAGTTTTTAAAACCTGTGACACTAGGGACATCCTCATTGCCTTTGATTACCTCTAGAAGACCTAGAAGGAGGTCTGAAGTAGAAAAAAAAATTATTGTCTGTTAAAAATTTGAAAATAGGTCTCTCCTAGTGGAGCAGCGGGTTAAAGCACAGCACTAAGAAGTTAAAGCCACTACCACTTGAGTTCAGTCCCCACCTGCCTTGGAGGTGATCCACGTGGCGTGGCAGACCTCTCCTGACCCGCTCATGCTCCCCTCAGCAGTGTGCTTTGATCTGCCTGTCTGCTCCCCGCTCTGTCTCTGGTGAATCCTCTCACCGCCCCTGTACCTCTGGCCTATACCCCAATTCTGTATGCATAAATAAATAAATCTTAAAAAAATTTAAAATAGTGCAATATATATTTTTTCTAATGAATATATAAAACTAGCATGTACCTGGAAACTTAAAATGAAGTTTCTCTTTTCATCACTTAAGTAAGTTCCCTGGTAATTGTATATAAGGATTATCCAATTTTTTTTTTTTAAATGTACTGCTACAACTAAAATGAAATATGCACTCATCAGTTTTCAAATAGTTATACACTAAGATTTACAAAAATGTTATTGTAAGTCTTTTTTACACATACAGACACACATTTCCACCCATGTTGAGCTACATATTCCTATAGGTTTTGTATAGTGTTATTAGTATCCTTTTCTTATTATAGTCTTTCAATAATTGTTCTGGCCTTTTAATTTCACCTTCCTTGTAGTGGAATTGTAGTAGAGACTTTGCATGTGACATTTTACTCTTAAGTCATAGCAAGTAATGTACAGCTGCCAATAAATCCATTCCTGACTATTAAATCCAGTGTTTTTAGCAACATAGCACTACAACAATTTCTTTTCCTTTTGATTTTCTTCTGTTTGTTTTTGAATCTCATAATACTCCATCCTAATATTCAATTTTTGTGTCATTAAAAAGCACCATGGTTTTAAAAAATTATTTTAAATAGCTCTATTGAGATGTAATTCAGATACCATGCAACTCTCCTATTTAAAATATGTAATTCAGGCCCTCCCTGGTGGCGCAGCGGGTTAAGGCACAGCACTGAGAAGCTAAAGCCACTTCCGCATGAGTTCGATCCCCGCCTGCCCCGGAGGAGACCACATGGCGCGGCAGACCTCTCCTGGCCCGCCCGCTGCTCCCCTCAGCAGTGTACTTTGTCCATCTGCCTGTTCTGTACCCCACTCTGTCTCTGGTGAAGCCTCTCACCCTCCGCATCTCTGGCCTGTATGAATAAATAAATTAAAAAAAATATGTAATTCAATGCTTTTTGCTATGCTCACAGAATTATATAACCACCATCACAATCAATTTTAGAATAATTTCATTATCTGGGGGGGGGGAGGGAAAACCACCTCTTCATTCTCCAGCTGCTCTCACCCTGGATATATATATTTTTGTCCTATAGATTTTCTATTATGAAAACTTCATAATGGGTGTGGGGGTATGGTGCTTTTTGTTACTGGCTTCTTTCAATCAGAGTTCATCCCTGCATGGTACATAATTTCTTTTTTGTTGTCAAATAATATTTCACTAAATGGATATACTATATTTTATTTATCTGTTGTACTTTTTGTCTATTGTACTGATGCTGCAGTTAATAATGATGCTGCAGTGAACTTGCATTAATTCACGTGCAAGTTCTTGGGCACCATTTTTATTCCTTTGGGTATGTACTGTACCTAGAGTTGCTGAGTCACTTAGTAATTCTGTATTTAATCATTTGAGGAATTGCGAGACTATATTAGAAA
>NW_004567131.1:1555658-1561536 GCF_000260355.1 Condylura cristata
ATATAAAACCATGCCAGTGGGTGTGAAATAGTGTCACATTTTGAGTTTCATTACTCTAATGACTAATAGTGTTGATGTTTTCATCATCAATCAACTTTAGAGAAATGTCTATTCAAATCCTTTGCCAGTTTTCAATTGTATTGTCTTTGCTGGTGAATTCTAAGAGTTTTTTGTGCATTTTGGATCATTTGCAAATACTTTCCTTTATTCTGTGGGTTATCTTGTCACTTTTTTTTATTTATTTATTTTAGCATGTTAAAAATGGGAGGTAGGCTAGAGGTGGGGCGGGGAATGTGTGGTGAGAGGATTCACCAGAGACAGAATGGGGAGCGGAATAGGCAGGTTTATTGAAATATACTGTTGAGGGGAGCAACAGGTGAGACAGGAGAGGTCTGCTGTACTATATGTGGGTCAGCTCCCTGCTTGGGCATCAAATTCAGGCCATAGCAGTGATAGAGATGAAATGTAACCCCAGGCCACCAGGGAAGCCCTCTTGTCACGTTCTTGATGGGAACCTTTAAAGCACAAAATTATTTAATTTTTATGAAATCCACAGTTGTTTATTTTGTTGCTTGGAATTTTTGTGTCATAAATGACACCATCGCTGAATCAAAGGTTGTGAAGTTTTATTGTATTTTCTTCTTAGAATTCTATAGTTTTAGCTTTTAAATTTAGATGTATGCTCCATATTTAGTTAAGTTTTGTGTATGATGTAAAGTGGAAGTCCACTTTAATTATTTTGCATATATATAGTGTTCTAGCACCATTTGTTGAAAAGTTTTTCTTTTCTCCATAACTTGTCTTGGTACCCTTGTTGAAAGTCAATGGGCCATATATGCAGCAGCTTATTTTTGTACTTCTACTTCTATTCTTGTGTTCTTGGCAGCTATTATGGCATTATCACATTGTCTTGATTATTATAGCTGTGTAATACATTTTAAAATTAAGAACTGTGTACATTCTTTGTTTTTGTTCCTTACATTTCCATATGAACTTTCAATTTTGCACAAAAGGCTGCTGAAATATTGATAATGATTATGTTGAATCCTTACATAAATTTGGGGAGAAATTTTAACAGTTTTTTTTCTAATCCATGAAATTAGGATATCTTTTATATTTCTTTGGGATTTTTACTTCTTTGAAAATGTTTTATAGGGTTTGGTGCACAAATTTTTAATTTTTGTTCATTTTAGTCTTACATGATATCATCCGGTATTTTTCTTTTCTCTGTGCATTATTCCCTGTACATGGATAAAAAATTCCATTCCATTCTTTTCCTTATGCATACAAAACAAAACAAAACAAAAATAAGCTGGCCTCAGTTGAGGATTCAATGAGTGTAAAATATGATTTTTTTTTAGAACTACATAGTTCACTTGAGAGAGTAATTTCATTTATTTCACTGAGCATAATTCCTTCTAGCTCCATCCAGGTTGCTGCAAATGCCATGAGTTTTATCTTTTTTGATTGCTGAGTTGCATTCCATTCCGTTTATGTACCACATCTTCTTGATCCAGTCATCTGTTCTTGGGCATTTAGGTTGTTTACATATCTTAACTATTATAAATAATTCTGCAGTAAACACAGGAGTGCAGGTTTTCATTTGAATTAATATTTTTGTGTCCTTTGGGTAGATTCCTAAGAATGGAATCATATGGTAGATCCATTTTTAATAATTCGAGGCTCCTCCACACAGCTTATCATAGTGGTTGGAACAGTCTGCAAATTCACTTTAGTGCATAGTGTTGGGAAGCCTCTCTGACCAGATAGCATTCGAGTTAATGACAGGGCAGAGCAGCCATCTAAAACATGGAGAGGTGATGGCTCCACGCCACCTCAGATCACAGGGTGGTGCAACCAGGACTCAGATGATTTAGGCTCTAGTCTCAGCTTCATCAATAGCTTGGTGACCTTGTAGAAATATCCTGACCTTTCTTTCTTCTGTTTCTATGTAATCGTATCTACTCTGCCTGGTCAGGTAAATGGCAAGCGGTTGTTACAAATTAAAATAATTTTCACTATTGTCATCACCCAACATTCTTGAGCATGGATAAGAAAATAAGCTGGTTTCATTGGAGGATTCAATGAGTATAAAATATGATTTTTTTTTTTAGAACTACACAGTTCAGTGGAGAGAGTAATTTATTTCTGTTATTTCAAATGTGTTATAAACAATCAAAATGCTGAATAAACCTGCATCACCACACTGTTAAATCACCACACTGCTAAAATACAAACAGAAGAGATTATATTTTTTGATTTATATGCGTTTGTGTATACATATGTTTTTAAATGAAATATTTTTTTACATCATTGTTAATTTTGAATAACATATCATTTCTTCTTCGTGTGTACTCACAATGGTTCTCCCATCACCAAAACACCCATAATTCTGTGGGTGCACATGGGGGTGTGTATAGTGTGTAACATACACCTGAAGACGTGTCATTTTCCACCTCTGAAGCACATATACTATGGGATACCACTGTGACCTAAAAAAAACTTTAAATAAATAAAATAAAAATTATTTGTGAGATTAAAAAAAAACACCCATAGTCTTTTGTGCTCATCTTCTGCTGTTTTCACCCCTCCCCGTCTTTCCCTTCGTAGATGCCTCAGATTTATGGTGAACTTTCAAGATTTGTTTGTTTCTCTGTATTCCACATACAGTGAAACCATCTGATATTTATCTTTCTCTGGAAAGGTAGTGTAAATGTACATAGATAAAACTGCATTTTAAGAAGTATGTGGCATTTAATTTTCTAAACATTAAATCCTGATGAGCTCAGAAGCTAGTTTATTTCAGTTTTAGGAGATAATGAGAGGTTAAATGTTAAAAGAGGGATGAATTAGACTTTGAATTAGGTCTCTAATGCATGAAAGAAAAGGACTTTCCATATGACGGTTAGGTCCAGAATTGGTAGTAGAGTCAAGGAAGGCCTTTGGACTACAGCAATGTAGGGCAGAACCTCTCAATGTTTCTGCGAGTTCCATGAACTTCTCCAGGCCCCTGCATGCAGGGAACATAGGTGAAACTGGAAGGGGTTATGCTGAGTGGCTTGAACAAAAGGGGGAAGATAAATACACATGCTGTCACTTATATGTGGAATATAGGGAAATCAAACAGCATCAAAGACAATTTATTTTAAAGATTTATTTATTTATTCATACGGAACTGGGGTACAGGCCAGAGATGTGGAGGGTGATAGGATTCACCAGAGACAGAGGGGGGAGCAGAACAGGCAGATCAACAAAGTACACTGCTGAGGGGAGCAACGGGCCGGTCAGGAGAGGTCTGCCACGCCAGGTGGTCACCTCCGGGGCAGGCGGGAATCGAACTCATGCGGAAGTGGCTTTAGCTTCTTAGTGCTGTGCTTTAACCCGCTGCGCCACCAGGGAGGGCCCGCATCAAAGACAATGTTTAAAACCAATTCCATGAATGCTGACCATAGGTTTAAGGCACCCAGAAGGGTAGGGGTAGTTGTGACCATAGGGTCTTGTGATGTGGGGGGAGGAGAGCATAGTAGGCCACGGTGGAGGACTGTGGGTGCTCTGTGGTGGGAGAGCTATGATGACCACACCTGTGGGGAAAAATGCTATAATGTCAAAATGTTAACAAGGAGACATAGCCATCCTTTTAAAAATTAAAAAAATAAAAGGTTGAAACATTACTTTAAATATAGAGCTCTCAAGAACAAATTCACAGTAGAGGTGATATTTTAAAAATAGGCATCCAGTCACATTTGATGCTATTTTTAGTTTGGTTATTATTTGTTCTTGCTCTGGTACTGTATTTATCTATTTCAGATGCTGGTAAAGTTGCTTTATTGTTTATTTCAGATGTGGTCCTGTCTGAAGACCAGCCTGTGGCACCAGTGTCATCTACCTCACCTGGCATCAAAACAGAAAGCTTCCCTGCTTCTAAATCATATGTGCCAGACACCACAACCACATCGGCAATACCTGTGACACCAGTTGTGACAGAAACTCTAATCAAAGGCAAAGCAAGAGGTGGCAAGGGGAAACCCCCTTTCCGCCACAGGTCTGAGGGTGGCTTACTGGATAAAGATGTCTTAAAGAAGCTGCCACACCTGTCATTGTCTCAGTATGACATACTAGAAACAGATGTTTCTTTCCAGCCTTGGGGGAGTGAGAATTCAGTCCTGATTCCAGAACATGTGAATTATGCCCAGGCCTCCATAAGGGAACAGATGCAAAGCAAGTCACCCCCGGGCAGCTTGAGCAGTAGCTGCCCTCAATGTGACACTGTTATCGCCAAATCGACGCAGGAGCTGGTGGATGGTTCAAGGCAGGTGGACCTTCCCTCGAACCAGAGGGTAGACTACTCAGATAGTGAAGTAGCTGTCACTCTTATTGATACTTCTCAACCTGGAGACCCTCTAAGTCTGCATGAACCTATTAAAATTGTCATCACCATGAGCAGTAGCCCGAACTCTATGACAGACTTGGAAAGTTCTCTCCACCTGAAGGTGGTTGGCACGGAGAGAACTGGTTTAAAGTCTGATGCTGAGCTAACTACCCCAGGGGTGGTCAGTACGCCAAACACTGACCAGATAAGAATTCCTGTCATTACCCTTGAGCTATCTGAGGATGGGGGAGGAGACATTATTTGTCCAGAAGGCAATAGTGAAAGGACTCCAGAAAGGCTGATGGTGGGGCCATCCTCAAATCCGTGCTCTGGCTATGAATCTGCAGAGGGAGGAAGTGCCACGAAAGATGGTAGCCCTTCCCCAAGGGACCACTGTGAAGCAAATCCTCCTCTCACATCTAATGGGGTCTCCGAGCCGGAGGACAGAAAGGAAAGCCAGGGTAACCTTGACCCATCATGTTGTAAAACCAGCCATGAAAAGAGACATACCAGGGTCCTCAGTGTAGACAGTGGGACAGATGTCTTGAGTAAGAGCTCCACAGAAATGATTAATGATAAAGAAAAAACAATGCCAACTTCCAAATCTGATTTAGAGGCTAAAGAAGGACAAATACCCAATGAATCCAACTTCTTGGAATTTGTCTCCCTGTTAGAATCAATTAATACTTCCAAGGTGGTGACCACCAACCAAAAGAATGGCTTGGCAGAACAGAACAAAGAAAGTGACCATCTCCGAGGTATGGTTCCACATCAGTTTTGTCTTGATGATATAAGGTGATCTCTATTATTTTTTCTGTGATTTGCTTTTGCAAAGAGTGCTACAGCTATTAGCCAATTCTCATTTGCTTGGCGTTGTCATTGGTATTTGTTGAATATCACTGAACACTAAGCTATGTGGTGAGAATATATTAAAATTGTCTTTATCAGGAAATTTAAGGCATAGAAATACATTTTTGGCTTCCCTAGAAAGTAAGAATATTTATCTCTAAGGAAATAAGCAATTATTTCTTACTATAGTGACAGAGACTTAAAGTGGATGCCTCTGTCTTGATATTGACCTGGGATGACTGATCATTTAAGCAAATTTCTATTAAGTGAATTAATTTTTTTGTTGAATCCCATTATAAATAAAATATTTTGCAAATAAAACATTTTCTGTATGAAAATAAGATTCATTTATTTTCAGGATATCTTAATATCCTCACCTCAGTTTCCTCACTGGTAAAATGATGTTGCTGGACTAGACTTTGTACAAAGCCATTGAATCACATATGGCTGTGATTTTTGAGTATATCATCTCTACATGTGTGTGGCTGTTGAGAAAGTGTCTATATGATAGCATTTCTTGCCAGAGCTGTTGCATATGGTAGCTCATTTTCTTTGCGGTAGTTGTAGCATTTTTTTTTTTAAAGATTTATTTATTTATTTGTACAGAACTGGGGTACAGGCCAGAGATGCGGAGGGTGAGAGAATTCACCAGAGACAGAG
>NW_004567131.1:1561636-1578151 GCF_000260355.1 Condylura cristata
GGTCAGGAGAGGTCTGCCACGCCATGTGGTCGCCTCCGGGGCAGGCGGGAATCGAACTCATGAGGAAGTGGCTTTAGATTCTCAGTGCTGTGCTTTAACCCGCTGCGCCACCAGGGAGGGCCCAGTTGTAGCATTTTTAATGCTGGGATCATCCCCTAGCTGCTGACTGTACGCTCCTCTCTGGGAATGCCAGGAACCTCTGGCTTCATGTTGGCAGCTCCCAGTAATTTACTTTTGGTGCTTTTGTCTTTCTTGTGCTCTTCCAAAATGGTTTGCGTCCTTGCTGTTTAGTCCACTCCTGTTAAAACATTAAAAATTCATTAAGCCATGTAAAGTGAATATTCTCTACTATATCTTTTATCTAAGATTTTGCAAATAGAATGTGTAAGAACAGAAAAGATTCTGTTAACCCTTTTAAAGCAGCACAAAAAGTTCCTGTGCATTTTGAGATAAAAGAATCTGACATAAGATTTAAGTGTCCATCATCCATTCAATAGAAAGATTCATGCATTTAGCCTATCACTGTTCTCTAGCACTTTCTGCAGTAACACTCTCTATTGATGTCTAATGTAATAACCACATATAGTTATTAAATACTTGAAATGGTGATGTGCAGCTGAGAAAAACTGTCTTTAATTTTATGGCATTTTCATTCATTTAAATACCCCTATGTAATTCATGACTTCCACATTGGACAACAAAAATCCAGACAACACATTTGTCTTCCCAGGAAACTGTGTGTGTGGTAGACAGCATTGTCTACCTAATAGCCAAGTTATTTTACCAGCTGCATGAGCTTGCACACCATACCAAATCCGTCTGTGTCACAGTTTCTTCAATAAAGCAGGAATAATTCCAATTAGGAATGACTCAGGAAAAGTGAGGCATCCTGCTACTTGAACAACTTTAGAGTTTTAATACGACCTCCTCCCAAACCATAGGGAGGTTTATTTGATGTTGACTTAAAATTTTCAACCAGCTGCATTTACTTAAAACATAGTTAAATTGGAAATTTAGGGAATGCAATCTAAATTTAGAGATTTAGATGTCATGAAGTTTTCTGTGAAAAGGAACAGTCTGTATTTTTTGGAACTTACAATTTACAGCAGGGAACGAGAAGCTGGTGTAGATTGTATGCCTCTTCCAGGACCAAGATGGGTAATTGAAGAATGAAGGAGAAGCTCTATTAGTCCTTTAGTTTCTTAGAAGACAGTAAATACCAAAGGACAAAGTTCCCAGTGTTGCCTTCTGACTTTGAAATTGACAATATCATGTTTTACTTCTCTATCAAAAAATTATGTTATTTATTGTACTCTGAAAACCCAGTTTTGCATTGTATTTATAAAGCAATGTAGTGGTGTTTAATATTACCAGCCTATGGGTTGTTCCCTGATCTTTGTCCTGCTTAATGGTGAAACAGTGCTTGAGCTTGGATGTGATTATAAAAAATACGTGCTTTCCCAATTATTTCCAGCCCAGGTCCTCTCTCAACAGATTTCAGGGTTATTTCAGGCTTTGGGACTGACTATCTTTAAAGTTCAAGGCTATGGAAAACCACCCATGTTTCAGAAGGCTTTAAAACCATGTGTTTTGTTTTGTTGGGATGGTTTTATTTTACCTTGTGGAAATGCAGACTACTCACAGGAGAAGAAACAAAGGCACATTCAGAGTTTGCTTTCACCAGGGAGTCAGCCATCATTACTTGCCTTTGGCAGAGACTCACAGACAGGCATAGGAGGGGAAAAGCTTTGTAGGGGGAAAAAGGGGAAGGACTTCTGGGTACTCTGATGGAAGCTGTTGGCCTGGGCAAATGGAAGAGGCCTATTAGAGAATCCTGAGGTGTTGGTGAAGGTGTATGTTTGACTTTCTCTACTTGGCTGGTTTCATCTGGTTTAGAATGGTTTAGAAAGAGAGACAGAAGTTAGCGAAGCTGTCAGTTTTGAATTATGTGCTGCCCGTTTTGACCACTTGTTAGTGGTGTTATTATTTGCCTTCTTGGATCATTTGTTAGAAATAGTGATCTGATCTTTCAAGTCTGATTTGTATATTCATTGACTTATTGGGTGGTTTCTTGAACTGGTTGTTGTAGTGTGTGAGTCAGTTACTTATTTTATATACATATAAGTACTATATATATAATTATAAATAACTTATCGCTGATATATGAACAGCATATAATTATATCAGTGTATTATATAGCTATATATAAATTTATATAAAATATATAAATATTATATATTACCATTGTCCATTTATAAATTTAGTTTCCTCTAGAATTTCTAAGAAAAAACCATGAATATATGTAGAGATACTCATGAAAGAAATGTTTATAGTACAGAAAATGGAGACAACCTAAATTTGCAACAGTATATTTACTGTAGCAACATAATAGTAACTAGCTATCCTTTTTGGATGATGGAGAATTTCAAATGTCCTTAAATTTTGCATTAATTTAAGGTAACAGTTAACAGATAACTGTTAAACATAACAATTATAAAACAACATGTGTATTATGGTTTAAATTCTGTAAAAAAAAGTGCTTTTAGAAAAAAAGACTGGTGTGATGTGTATCTTATTTGCTATGTTATTTTGGTAGATTAGTGGCTTAAATATTTTTTTTTCTTTTCTCTTATTTTAAAGATTTTTTTTATTTATTTATTTGTATATACAGAACTGGGGTACAGGCCAGAGGCTCAGGGGCGGTGAGAGGCTTCACCAGAGACAGAATGGGGAGCAGAACAGGCAGATCGACGAAGTACACTGCTGAGGGGAGCAGCGGGCGGGCCAGGAGAGGTCTGCCACGTCATGTGGTCTCCTCCGGGGCAGGCGGGATTTGAACCCATAAGGAAGTGGCTTTAGCTTCTCAGCGCAGTGCTTTAACCCGCTGCGCCACCAGGGAGGGCCACTTTTCTCTTATTTTAAAGTATCAAGGAATGTAGTCTGTATTTATAAGTAGAAAATGTCTACAAATGTTTTCTTAAAGGGAAAAAATTAAAAATAGTCCAAATACTGACATGTGTACTCATCTACGAGGAGAGACTACAATACAATAAAGAGATGTGAACAAATGATTCCAAGCACATACAGTGTGAATGGAAAGAGCTGTCAAGCGTACTTTTTGACAAGTTTTTATGTGCCATGATTGCTGGCAAAAGCTATTTGTTATGATAGCATTTTCTCACAAATGTGTTTCTTGAAAACTGTGAAAACTTCTATCTTGACAAGTTGTCAAAGGAAATGCAAACATTTTTATAGTGAGGAAGTTCTAATGGTACTTTCACAGATGTGCTGGGAATGTTTATCTCTAGGTCTTCCATAGACGTCAGCAGTGTTTCTCTAATTACTTGAAGTTTAAGATGAAAAACTTTGTTATATACATAATGATGTGATTTATACCCTAGGGAAGCTAACATCATTTTACTGTTTTGAGAGCTTAGATAGATCTTGGTGGCCTTTCCAAATGGCATGTCTTGGAAGAGCGTATAGGTTTAAACCACTTAATGATGGTCTCTCAGGTAAAAATTTCCTCAAAATGAGAAACCTTTTGGTTTCTTTGGTCTAGAGAGCAGAGTGATCATAGTGACCTTAAAATTGGCTGTTGGGGCAAGTCCTTAGATGAGGAGAGGCTAACCATTAGGGGCTGATTCTGCTTTACATGGTGTAAGTAGAGGCTTGTTTTGGTCTGTTATTTAAAAAGGAGTCTAAAAAACTCAAAAATACCAACTTACATTATTGATCTTGGAATGCTTATTTACCTGAAATCCTTTTCAGGGCAAGGAACATTTGTGTCTTGTGTCTTCCACAGTGCTAAGCATATAGATCAAAGTCATCTATACTTAACAAGTATCTATTGATACTTCATGGGGGGGGGCTGTTCTACCTTTACATGAAAATGTTGAATTTGGAGAATGAATGATAACGAGAGGTTGAAAATACTTAAAATGGTAAATTGAGCCTTACTCCAAAATAGCCAGATTTGTTTATACAAGTTTTTGTTTGTTTGCTTGTTTTTATTTGATGCTGGGCATTTATGAGGTATAACCCTTCTGGCATAAGTAATCAAACTGGGTGATTGCAACCGCAGAAGCCAGTAGTCACTTGCAGCTACTTCAGGGAGTTTCTGAATTTATATGTAAAATAGATGGTATTTGTAGATGTCTAAATAAAATGCCTTCCATCTATATGCATTTCTTTTTTTTGAAATATATTTTGGTACATTTATACTTAGTAAAATGAAAATATATTTAAATGCATTCTGAATTCATAGGAACTCTAGATATTTTTATCTGTTTTGTTTCAGTTTTAGCAACTGTTTCCAAGTGCTTTCTTTTCTTTTCTTTCCTTTTTTTTAAGATTTTACTTATTTATTTTGTATAGAAGAACTAGGGTTTAAAGCAGAGGTGCAGGGGGTGAGAGGATTCACCAGAGACAGAGTGGGGTGCAGAATAGGTGGATCTACTGAAGTGCTCTGCTGAGGGGAGCAGTGGGCAAGACAGGAGAGATCTGCTGGGCCTTGTGTGTATCAGCTTTCTGGCCAGAGATTAAATTCAGGCTGCGGTGGCCACCATGAAGGCTTCTAAGTGCTTTTACTTTAATTTCTTTTTAAATTCTTTATTGGCATGTAAAACACTGTTTTTCAGATAACTGCTCTCAGGAGAAAAAGGAGGACCTCCTAGAAAGTGAAAAGCATGTTGGGTGCAATTCCAAGCCAGGAAAACCAGAGATGCAAAATCAAGACCCAGCTAGCACCAGCCCTGCACTCACTGAACCTGCCAAGGTCACCACACTGTAAGGATGACTCATTTACTTAGCTTCCTGTTGGTGAGAACATGGGGCAGCCTCTTTTACTGCTTTTAATGCTTTGTTAAGGATAAGGAGAAGTTCCTAATAGTTTCTGAAACTTTTATATATGTTAAGTTTCCAGGGAAATAGACAAAGACAAATAATCTACAGGGTAACTTCCCAGCAAGATAGTTCTGTCTTACAAGTCATCAGTGGGCCCGAAACATCCGTGCAAGATGAGATATCCATGGATGCTATGCATGTCTTCATTGATGAACATGGTAAGTCTTTAGTGCTCTTCACTAATGAGGAAGGAGGGTTGATGTTGGCTGCTTTCTCAGGATTGTACAGATTCTCTTAGCTGAACACTAGACTTTGGAACAGGAAGACTTTGTCCTAAGATTGCTCACAAATCATGTTCTGAGAACTAAGTGTGCTCCCTCCTGCCTCAGGGGTTTTGAGCATACTGGGTCCTGTCAGATCTCAATTCTTAGCTAAGTTCTTTAGAAAAGATGGCACATGGGAGAATTGGCGGTTGGAAGTCCATGGGGATTGCAACTGAAATGAAAAGGCATATACTGAAATGAAAAAGCATATATTGTACAAAAACAAAGAAACTCTTCTGCTATCTGTTCCTTCTTTGATATTATTGCAGCTTGTGATTATTTATTGACTTACAGTAATTTGATTAATGACATACCCCCCTCATAACTATAAACATTAGGAAGGCAATGGTCAACAGCTACTAAATATTATACAACAGCTACTAAATATTATACAATTCTGTATTTTGGAAGTCTGACTTTGAAATATTTTTGGTGCTTTGCTATAAATAGGATTTAAAATAGTATAAAGGGAATTACAATTTCAAATTTCTATAGATAAAGGATAGAGTTGCTAGTTTTTCTAAAATGAGTCTTGGCTTAAGTACATTATAGATCAATTAATGTTTGTTATTTTACTTTCAAAAGGAAACTAGTATGGGTAATAAATTATATGGTTATCCTATTTGTAGATCTGGAGTTTAGAATTTTAAGTGTTTTTGAATTTGCAGAAATACAAAGATCCATTTACATTATAAAGAACAGCGTAAGCACTTATATTAAAGCCTCCAGAGGGCCTGTGGTTATCCTTGTTAATATTTCCTGGTGGGAAACTTTACCTTTGCTTTGAGGTATAGCTCACCCATGTATGTTCCAGCAGCTCACAGCAGACAAGGTTAATTATGCTTCTCTGTGACCTAAGAAGCCACTCCTAAAATTTCTTCTGGGAAGAGATCATTTTATGTGTACAAAATGAACTGATTTTCACACCTCAAAACCCTAAACCTATTTAGCAGAGCTAATTTGTCTCTGCAAATTAATTCCAACTCTTGTTTTTCCTTATTACCAGGCTGCCACACCAGGCAATGTGCTATGTTGTGCTCATCTGAGATTCAAAGGAAGGAAGGGATTGTCTCACATGATCTCCAAATCAAAACAACATTAACAAGCCTCTTTTTTGCACATGATACAAAAACACCTAGTTTAGCATATACATTCTACTATATGAAAAGAATTCCAAAGATGAAGAGACTCTGTACAAGGGAATTAAGAGATGGTACAGGTTAATTTCATTAAAAGTAATGAAGTGATAGGAAATGGAGTCAGACCTGTCTGATCATGTTATCAGAAAGTAGCATGTCAGGAAGGTTTTCTTATGTGATGCATTTTATGGAGAAATGAAATGAATTGACTTAGATTGCTAGTATTTATTTTTCAATTAGTCCAACGTAAGTTCTCTCAAACTTGAAAAAAAGTATAAGCTGAATATTGAAACGATTATATACAACTAGCTGTGTAACATACTCATCACTGAAATTTTGTGATTTTGTAGGAGAAATTAGGTCTTGTTACTTAAAATCTGGAAATCAGAAAGAAGGTCCTTTACAGCAGCAGCCATCAAATCATGATGTCTCTCGTGCACGGTAAGTGGAGTTCAATTTTCCAGTGTGGCAGCTGTTGTGTTGCTGGGGAACATGAAACTTACTCTGACTGTAAATGAAGCGAGGATCTTGGTGTAAAAGGGATGTGTTGACCTCCTTGTAGATGTTAAAGCATGTGGGTTTTTGTATATGAGAAAGAAAATCTGACATAGTAGAACAAAAAATTAAAGTCATTTTCATGAAAGCCACTACTAAAAATGAACATAACATATAGGAAGAAATAGAGTGGAGGCCTCCTGTTATCACAGGAATTAAAGTCTCAGCTCTGTGAAGCTATCCCTGGCCACTGGGTTGACCTACATAAGGCGCAGCAAACCTCTCCTGTCTTACCCACTGTTCCCCTTAGCGGTGCATTTCAGTGAATCCATCTGTTCTGCTCCCCACTCTGTCTGGTGAATCTGTTCATCCCCTGTACCTCTGGCCTATAACCCAGTTCTTCTATGCATAAATAAATAAATATTTTTTTAAAAAAAGAAAGTACAAAGGAAATTGTAGGAATCTATTAAGATTCCAATTACAAAATGGAATTAATTGTAATTCTGTTACAATTACCAAATTATTAGAATTAATTGTAATTCTGCTATAATTACCGACTTATTTGAATTAATTTTAATAATTCTAGTATAATTCTAGACCATATGGGTCCATGTTCCTTCTCAGGTCAACATTTCCTTACCATGTGTGTATGGGAAGTTAGAGGATTGCTTTCTGGGTACCTTTGATAGAGGCTGTCCTGGACCTCCAGCTGGTCTCCAGGTGGAATTCTGTCGAGTGCCAATCCTTTAGGGTGTTCCCACCATTGCCCCTGCTGCCTCCCGGCGGCTTAGGGATGCTGGTAAGGTCTGTTTGGTAGTGTTGTGGGTAGAATAGGGGATGGCTCTCCTGGTCACACAATCCCAGCAGGGCCTCACCTGGAAAGCAGCCTGTCTCTGTCCCGAGTCCTTCACCCAGGGAGACAGCATGCTCCCCACTCCCTGTATGCCTTCCTCTTTTCTGGGGACCCTCAGGTTCCCACACACCATTCAAAAGAGACAGCAAACAAGATTTTCCTTTCCAGACAAAAAACAGATGGAGACCCCAGAGCAGAGGGAGGTTTAGTGTCTACATCTTAGCTCCAACCTCAGCACAATGTCAGTAGCTTTAATTTTGTCTGATGGCAGTGTTCTCAGACAAAATATGTAATGACATGACAACACAACTTTGAGATCTGTCATTATTCCATAACCCTTAGTTGAAAGCTATAGTGCTCTAAAACTAGATTTAGAACAAGTCGGTCTCTTTTTTTACTCTAAAATAAAATTACAAGACATTTTAATTTTCCTGGGTAACTACATCCCTCTTCCCTTAGGTAAATGCTTTAAATACATTTGCGATCAATGTCAATTAGAATAAGGTCATGTTTCTAGAAGCTTAAAAAACTAAAAATATAACTATTAATAAAAACATGCAAATAGGAATTAAAGAGCATCCCTATAGGGTTTCCAATACCCTCCACTTACTTATACTTCACCCACAACCACCATTTTAACTCTCTTCCCCTTATTTCTCTCTATTAAATTTACTGTAATTCTGTGCTTCATTTCCTCTGCATTTCCTTTCTATATTAGAGCTCTTTTTTAATTTAATCATCCTCCATTCCAGAGCTGGCTGAGCTTACATTTACCACAGTGCCTTTGCTCGTTGTGAAAACCCTCTTGTGAGGTCTGGCTATGCCTCTGCTGGGGTGCTGGGCGTGTCCAAATTATTTACGCTGAGCTTCTTGTGATGTCTTGTAGCCTTGTGTGGCATCTCAGATGATCAGTTCTGTCCTAGCTCTGCCTTTCTACCTCCCAAGCACAGCTAGAGCCTTTCTGTCATAAATGAGCACAATCCAAATGAAACAGGTCCCTCAAAACAGATCAAGAGGGTCACACCACTGAGATGTCTTTGGTAGGTGTGTTCAAGGATACACTTTCTTTTTGCTCTGACACTGTTTTGCCATTTTCGAACATCTCACCCTGGTGGTCAAAAGATTCCTGTAGTAACCCCAGCTGTTATGTCCTCTCTCACTCAAGGCCAGCGAGAACCACATGCTTCTTTACCATCAACCCAGCCACAGTGTGTGACTGCTTCTGACCAGCCCATCTCTGCGCCGTCACTACGGCTAGCCAAGTGCTTGACTTGACTTGGCTCTACTGACATGCACAGAGCTGGCAGTGAAAGCTCTTTGAGAATTATCTGGGGGTATATTTTTAGAGGGACATTTGGAGAACACTGTATGTATGCAGGGTGCCAAACTCAACAGGTAACCTCTGGAGATGCTGCTTCTGGTAAAATGGCAAGTGACTTAATTATCGACCTTCTTTTTAAGGAGAAAAATGATCAAGTTGTGTAAAAGCAACATTCCCCTTAGAGAAAAGCTGACATTGTAACATTTCTGGTGTTTCTTGTCTGTGAACATTCTGATAGACTAGGTCTCCTTCCTCCAGCCTTACATGTAAGATCTAGGTCTTTCTCTTCATGCTTTTGCCCTGGGATAATTTGCAGGACATTTGGTCTCAAGAATTCTGGGAAAGAATAATGTATTGCCAGAGAACTTCTCTTATGATTCAAAGATAAAAAATAAACAAATATATGATTTCTATCAGTTGTATAGACTGTTATTTGAGAATATGCATACTTACTACACTGTCTTTTTAAAATAAGTTAGTCCTTCAGTGGTCCACTGGGTATAGAAGACGTGTAGTCCTTTGTGTTGGATACTTTGGTACAAAACTCTAGTCAACTTACTTAGCAAAATTATAGCATAATGGAAGCTGTTCCCTAGAGAGTTCTGGAAAAGCAGTTAAGGAGCTACCATCTGTTTAATTCATGCTCATGCTCAGGAAAAAATGGCTCAGTTGTACATAGAGTCAAATAATCTCTGGATTTAAACTGCTGTCTGACAGGCTTATCATGGATATTGCAACAGTCCCAAACTCCTCCCTAGACTTGGAGGCGTTGAAATCAATGCCACCCAGTTCATGGGAGGCTAATTTCTTTGGATTTGTAATAAGCCTGGGCTTTTGTGGAAGCTCCTGCTGTGATGATTTGGGTATCTTTGAATTGGTTGTAGGAAAGAAAATTTGTAAAGTAGGATAAAAGCAAACAAGCTGTTTTGATTAAAATATTTTAATCCCTACATGAACATACCTCTGTGTGTGCCCACGCGTCTGTGTATATGGAAGACAGATGGCATCCCTATTTTTTTTTAAAGATTTATTTATGCATACAGAACTGGGGTGCAGGCCACAGGTGGAGAGGCAGTGAGAGGATTCACCAGAGACAGAGTGGGAAGCAGAACAGGCAGATCAACAAAGTACACTGCTGAGGGGAGAAGTGGGCAGGTCAGGAGGGGTCTGCTGCGCCATGTGGTCACCTCCTGGACAGGCGGGGAGCGAACTCATGCTGAAGTGGCTTTAGCTTCCTAGTGCTGTGCTTCAACCCACTGCACCACCAGAGAGAGTCCAGCATCCCTATTTTTTAAATGGAAAGAATGATACTAGAGCAGACTACAACTGATCAAGTGTAGTACCAGTTCCTGGACTGAAGGAAGACCTTCCTGTAATAGTTCTGGTAGTAGCACCCAACCTTTATTATCTGTTTATTTAATGTAAGTTTAAATATATAATAGAAATTAATAATAAATTTAATTTTAGTCAAATAAAATTCATTAAATTTATTGTATATTACTTATAAAGAAATATTAATATTAAACAAATATTCATGCTAAGCACTGTATTAAACTTTCTAATTTTATCTGCACAATAAAACTGAGGTAGGGGATATTAGCTCCATTTTACAGAAAAGGAGACTAAGACTGATTAAGAAACATGTTCAAACTCCATAGCTAGACCTCTGTCTCGGCTCCCTGGCCATGCAGGGCCACAAGCTCAGAGTCCCTTGGTGACTGGGTGGGTGAGGTAAATAGGTGGGATGGGCTTGGTGCTGAAGTTCTCTTTAGGGCACCTGTACTGTCTCAAGACTGCTGTTACTTATTTTCAGTAAGCATTAGATTTTCCAGTTTTTGCCACAAGGAGCTAGAAACCCACATTTATATGTAAAACTAAATTTTGTTTAATGTTTTTACTTTAATGTGGAAATACCACAGGCCACATGTGTGTCATGTGTGCTGTTGACCATGTGTGGGAGTCACCAGCTGTCAACTCCTGCCCTGACTTCTGGGCTGGCTTCCTGTGCCTGCCTGTGGGCAGCTCTCCTTGGTAACACAAGTGACAGCCACACACTCTGATGTGGCCCCCTCTGTCTGGGCAAGGAGGCAGCCAGCGGCTCCTCCCAACCCCCTGATAGCCTAGCCCTCTCCTCCCCTCCCTGGGAAACCCACACTGTGGTGCTGCTGTTCCAGGCATCTGCTCTTCTTTGCCCCTTTCTACTGTTTTTTAACTATTTGCATTCCTGTCTTTCAAAGTGCCAGTAACAGTTTGCTTCTCTTATCCTCTTATCTATCAGCCTTACTGTGAAGGTAAATCTATCCTTCCGCATTACTGTCAGAGGCACACTTAGCACATTCTCCCTGGTTCTTCATTTTTTTGGTGAGGAACTTCTGTCTCCTTCTACATTGTACTTGTAAAGAAAAATGATCAATGTCTAAAGTGCCTTTATAGACCCCACTTAGTCCCCTTAGTCAATGCAATAAATATTGAATTGAATCCAATTGAATCATGACAAAAACAGCCCAATTGGATCTCAGGACACCAGCTGAGCATTTAGGGATGATGGGTGAGTAGCTGAACAGGAGTTGTGCAGTAAGCTCCTGGGGACCACGAGGCTGGTTGAGGAATTCCTACTTTATTCTACTTGCAACAGCAGTGATTAGACCTGAGTGTAGAATTAATAAGATGCATCAACTGTTAACTCCGTCTTTTGTGGTGGCTGTGGGGAAAGAGTCAGAAGCACTAGCAGCTTGTCTGATCGCTGCACTTGCATATGCATTGTGATCATCTGCTCTGCAAAGTGGAAAGTGGAGGTGGTGGGGCCCTGCAAAAGGATGCTCTTCTCTATGTAGACAGTAGAAGTAGACACTCAAATCTGATTTTTCAGTCCCATGTTTCATTTGCTCATCAGGAATGAATTCTTCCTTCTGCCCATAGAAGAGGTGGCTGTAATGGAAAATCTGACTTCAGGGGCCATCCCTCCTTCCTTGAAATCAGAGTTCTGGTATCTTTCAGCACAGACACCAGTTTTAGTCTGAGATGCTTCCACCTCCAGATCCAGCAGTGACTGTTACTTTCTGTTTGACATTGGATAACTTGCTTAACCATCTTGAACAACAGTTTTCTCATCTGTAAATGGAAATGATACTAGTAATTAACCTACGAGGTGGCTTTAAAAGTGAAACATAATCTTATATACAGTGCTTAGGACAGAATCTGCCATAGAGGACACTCAGTGGTAGCTGTTATCTTTAAATAGAAAGGATAAGACAGTAACCAAAGTTCACTAGGACTTGACAGAGTGCAAGGCCCTGACTTTGAGCTTCACAGAATGAGCTTTTTAAATGAGCCCTGGCCAAAAAAAAAAAAAAAAGCACTTTCATGAGTCACTTTATGAGACTTCAAGGTGGTGAAGGGCTTTTGCATTCTCCCTATCAACCTACTGTGACCTTTAAGGCAATTTTAGAGTAGTTACTTTAACATTAAAACTTTGGATTTTAGTGCCATCAAATCCTGAGTTTTCCTTTTATAGTAAACATAAACTTTGATTTTGAACTTGGAAGAATTCCTAGTTGTTTGTAAGGTAGTTAGCTATGGAAGATATTGAAAAAGCAGGCCATTTCTATTAAGACAACTCAGCGACTGGGATTGTCTCCAAACAGACCATTAACCACTGATTCTTCTCATGGGCAAGAAAGTCGATCCTCTTTGCCATTGTGAAGCCTAGCTGCCATGTGACAGTTTTATATCCCTGATCCCCTATTATGAATAGGGAATTGTTTGCAAATGTAACTTCATGTCCCTTTGGGGATTCCTGGAGGAAACCAGAGACAGAAACAAATTTCCCTCTCTGGCCCCACTGTCATTGTGGGAATCAATACATTTCCCCCTAAATGCCAAAGAATACAAACAGTATTTTCTGGTTGGGCAATAACTGTCCACAAAGCAGGTACTTTTGGTGACATTAGGTAATTTAGCTCTGCTTTCCCCAGAAATTAGAATGAAAGGGTATGGCTTGAGCTGCAGCATCTAGAATTGCAATTTAAGAAAACTTTCAGGGATAAATTCGCTTCATTGTGTCATAACCCAGGACAGAGGATTGGCCCAGGAGCACACAACCTCTGCTTCAAAAGTTGAATTTACTAATGTGCCCGGAAAAAAGAACTTGAAGTACGCTATCTGCAGAGGAAATTAAAGTGTGTTTTGTGTTCAAAGGGTGCCTTTTGTTATTGCAATTAAAGGTTGATAGTTTTTGTTCTTTGTTCATCATAGATTTGTCTTGCTTTTGTCTAGTGATCAGGAAGAAATTATTCCAGTAGCACAGTAGAGCTTTAGCCAATGAAAGCTATATAACTGTGCTTCAGTATTAATCCTGTTTTCCAGCGTTTTAAACAATCTAATGAAAACACATATGAAATGTATGTTATCTGCTCCCTACTGAAAGCGGAATGAAAAGATACAGAATTTACATTCACTTTGAGTAACAGTAATTCATCAAGTACACATAGGAGTCTACTGAAACATAGACTCATGCTAGAGCAATCTAGATCATAGGATTTTTATAGGGGATTTTTGTTCCTCTAGTTGTTTTAGTTAAAAATACAGAGAGATGTGGAATGTATTTATCGGGACCCCCCTTTTTTGGCTTTGTTTTATGAGTCATTTAGGGATCATTTATTTATTTTATGAATCATTCACTCTACATTGAATTTAGTAAAGGCCTACACTTAGTCCTTTTTGCCTCCTCAGATTTCTTACTCTTATTGGAATCATCAACATTTCTGACCCTTATCTCTATAAAACCTCTTTTACTTATTGCCATTAAATATCAGGAAAACCCTTTAAACACACGATGATGCCTGACCCTCAAAGAAGGTAAGCGGTCTGAAAATTGTAAAAAGTGATCATCTCTAAAATCTATTTTGCAAAGGTCAGAAGATAAGGACCTCTGGTTTATAATAGCTGAACAAGAATATGTAGCCTTGAAGTTAGTCAGTTCATTCTTCAAAATGTGGAGTGAAATGTGAATTACATAATATGCATAGGTGATATGAGATAGGCCCAGATCTATGTCCCATTCAAGTATAAGTTGAAATTGTTAACTCTTATTACAAATATTAGAGAGCATTTTAATTTGCACAATGAAGTTATGTGTTTATTGTTTTAAATTTTAAATCTGTGGCTGTCCTTGGTGTCCTTGATCACATAGCAAGTGGAAATGATGAGAAGGAAGTTGGTGGTCATCCAGGAGTTTGCCTTTGAAGAGTTTCCGCTGTTCCAGATTTCTTTGACCTCTCACTTTTGCCTTTCAGCTGTTACTCTCTTTCTTTCCACGGCCCTTATTTTGTTTTCTTATACCCTTTAGAAGAAGGTTATATTTTCATGCAGCCACAAAGGCATAAGGAGAGAGGGCATCTAAGGGTGATTCTAGAAAGACTTCTGTTCTCTGAAGCACCTTGTGTGAATCCAGAGACCCCAGGGCACTATGGGGTTCCAGTCCCAAGTCTGCAGCCACTTGGGGCTGACTTTGGTGAATCCACTTACAGCCCTTGCACCTTTGGTATGTACCCTAGTTCTAGTTCTGCCACAAGGGGGCAGTCGGAACCTATGGGAAATTTCTCAACTCACAAACACGCGGATGTTTTGTTGTCATATGAAAGAGTTGTTTGCAGACATTAAAGGAGGGATTCCTGTTAAAATTCTGAGTAACAGGTTATAACTTTCAAAAACAGTTCTGCTTTACTTAAATATTCAACATATTGAACATTGATGATGTTCATTTGTAGATTTCCCTCCTATGTGGCTTGCTTCAGTGTGTCCCAAAGTCTGAAAAAAAGGAAATGAGGCAGAGAGAGGCTATCTTCCTCCCTTAAACTCTAAGTTTTAAGATCTGGGGAAATAAATTTCAGGTTTTATTTTTCACTGTCAATGGGAAATTGTAGACAGTTGTAGAAACAAAAATGCTGAAGAAGCACATGTGGGTCCTCCCTGGTGTCGTAACAGGTTAGGACGCAGCACTGCAAGCCAGCCGTAGCCGCTTCAGTGCGAGTTTGAGCCCCCACCCTGGAGGTGACCCACATGGCGCCACAAACCTCTCCTGTCTTGCCTGCTGCTCCCCTCAGCAGTGTGCTTCATCAACCTGCATGTTCTGCTCTCCACTCTGTCTCTGGTGAATCTATTTACCGCCCTTGCACCTCTGGTCTGTACCCTAGTTCTGTATGCATAAATAAATAAATCTTAAAAAAAAAAAAGCACATGTATTTCTATTATTTGTTTACTCAGATTAATAAAAGCCTGATGGAATGTTGCCATCAACAATCTGAGACCCAGCTCTGTCTAGATAGCAGTGTGCCTTTCTGGCCAAAAGTCTAACCCATAGCTCACTTTTACCTTCTTCTAGTGGATGACCTTTTTGTAGATTCCACAGTCCATCATTATTTCTGCTGTTGCTCTGCGCTCAGTTTTGTTTAAGTAAATTTATCTATGCAATAGCCCTGAACCAAAGCTGTTTATCAGAGATTAATCAGAGAGCAGGAAGAACAAGACCAACTGTGCACGTTCCTTCTTCCTGGCTCTCCCGTTCATTCTTCCTGGCTCTCCGTGTAGTCACTGCTCGTTGGGTGTGCCCATTGCCGTTTTAGAGGCGGCAATGTCTCCCGAAACTTAGCGCTCCCATGTTCTATTTAGTAATATTGGTTTGGGGTGGACGTCTTTGTACTTAAACTAGTAAAACAAAGATTGTTAAAGATTATGCAACTTATGGTCCATAGCAAAAAAATACAAAAGACAAACATTGGGAGAACAAATTACAGTTTGAAAAGAAAAACAAATAAAAAGTATCAAGCAACAGTAATTCTATTTGCTCATAGGAAAATGCCTATGCACTATGTAACTTTTGTGACATCATTGACTTAGTGAACAAGCTGAGTGAACAAGCTGATGCACCTTGAGTGAACAATCTGATGCACCTACTTGTTGATGCACCTACAACATCAAGACCCCAGAGAGTGATCTTTAAGTAGGGGGTTGAAAATCATTTCCAGTTGAGCAAAGCTTATCAGAACATTTAATCTCCTCCTGCCCAAACAGGATTCTCATATTCACCTGAAAGTACAGGTTTGCTATTGAGGATACACCAGTCATGAATCTTAGAAAGGTTCCTTAACAGCATCATGCTTATTTTAGAATACTGTGGAATTAAGCAAAAGGAAGCTTACTATGCTGTTTTGAGTCTCCTTAAAGGTAAGGAAGAATAGATCTCTCTCCCCATCCCTGTGAATAGCAACAATTAGAATGAATATGTTATTTGTGTGGAAAGTGTCAGTATCATGTTACTATCTAGTGTGAGAATAAATAAAGGCAATAAAAAAGGTTAGGTGTGGCTTAATACACGTCATTTGACAAATGCCATTTGGTGCTTTCCATTTGGTACCTTGGTTGGTCTAAGTCTTCCAACAATGCCTCTGAGGAAGCTATCTTCCTTGTGTTTCAGGATTTGAGGTAGGAAGACAACATGTCACAAAAAGTATATAGTGGAGTATCTATTATATATATATA
>NW_004567131.1:1578336-1589510 GCF_000260355.1 Condylura cristata
TAGAGAGAGAGAGAGAGAGAGAGAGAGAGAGAGTATATATATAGTATATAGTATATAGTAATTCAAGACTAATTCTATTTAATTTTAAAACCTACCCAAAATATGTCAAAAAGAAGAAAACTAAGCCCTTTATTCTTAATGCAGACTTTTTAAGTGACCTGCCTAAAAATATTAATTAGTATTGTTTTACAATAGAACATGCTGAATAGTGGGCAAAAATTAAGCTGCAGTTTATTGACACCCTTTTTAAATATGTTTCCTACCAGACAGCAAGTTGATGGAGGAAGTTGCTGAACATAACAGTTTGATACACCCTACACAATGGTCAATTACAGTTTATTTCCATTGGCCATAGAGAGTGCTCTCTACTTTCTAGATTTCCTCATGGAGGCACATAGTTCCAGCCCATAGAGAGTCTCTCTACTTTCTAGATTTCCTCACGGAGGCACATAGTTCCAGCATCATCACCTCTGTTCTTTACAATGAAGTCTAAATGAATTTTGGCTTCAGTGAAACTCTGGCATTGGCCGAGTCTTAGATTTTTCTCAATTTGTAGTAACAAAGTGCTTAGAATTCTTTTGTATTTAGCTATGAAATGATTTGAAGTTTCTGTATAAAACAAAGAGTTGCAATGATTATTATCTTTATAAATGTTACTATTTTTTCCTCTTAGTGACAGGTATTATTCCATTGATACAGTAGACTAGAAGCAAAAGCGCTATTGACAGAACAAACATGCAAATAAGATAGATGGGTTTTAAGTTTTCAAATGCTGTTTTATATTCTTAAATGTTATGTTCTTACCCTACCTTTCTTCATCTGACTTTAATATATGAATTTCCCTATGTGACTCTTTTAAAGGAGGTTTTTACAGAATACGTAATAGACATCAATGATGTCTGAGAATGTATAAAATTTTATGAAGTTTATTTGTGTCTGTGTAGAAGAGAAATGAATAATAAAAGTATTTTAGACACTGTTCCTATAAAATAAATATTTGTATGTTTGTGAATACAGTAGTGGGAGTTAGGGGAATGAAAGATTGAAAAGTTAATCAGAGACTTTATAATGAAATGTGAGATTAGAAATCAGAAGGCAATTACATTAGTGTGGCGCAGCAGTCTTGTGGCACTTTGGGGCTGCAAGTACCGTGAGACTCAAGTTCAAAATGGATAAATAACAAGCTATGTCATTTCAGAAAACAAGAAAGGCAAAGTTATGATCAGGGCGAAGCTGGTGGGTCCAGTGGCACCACGAATCTCGCTGCTTTTTATCTTCCAGCTCGGCGGCCCCAGGGCTCTGTCCCTCACCATGATGGCTGCTGCAGCTGCCAGTGTTTCTCACCTGCAGGCTCCCAGCCCAGGAGAAAGAGTGTTTCCTTTCTAAACAGAAAACCTTGCCCATAAGCTCCCTTATCTGCAGCTGACTACCCTTCGCTCCATTACCGACTCTTAGACAGTGTTACACTCTGTGCCAGAGCCAGCACTGACCTGGGGAATGCAGCTGCACTCGTGGCAAAATTCCCAAGGTTTCCCTGGCACTAGGTGGGGCTTTGCCTTTCTTCTAAAGCCCGCAGTACGGCCATTGAATAAAACTGGAGTCATGTTGGAGGTATTCTGGTGGCAAAGACCATAGACCAGCAGACATAGGCCGGCAGCAACCATGTCTGCTGAGCACTTGGGCTCTGCCAGAAAAGCGGATGGAGAAGCATGCCCTTGTTTTTGCTTTTTGAGCCAAAGTAAACATGCCAAGCTGGAGGATGTGTTGAGTCCTATTTTTTTAAGATTTATTTTACTTATTTTATGCATACAAGAACTGGGGTGTAGGCCAGAAGTATGGAGTGGTGAGAGGAGTCACTAGAAACAAGAGGGGAGCAGAACAGGCAGATTGATTGAAATACACTGCTGAGGGGAGCAGGGGTCGAGACAGGAGAGGTCTGCTGCGCCATGTGGGCCAGCTCCCTGGCTAGGGATTGAAATCATGCTGCAGTGGCTGCCTATAGCTTGATAGTACTGAGACTTAACCTCTGTGCCACCAGGGAGGCCAGAGTGCTATTAATTTAAGTCAATATATGTGTATGATTAAAGATCATAAAACTGTTGAGATCACATCTCATTTGCTAAATTCTCTTTTTCCATTTAGCTAAGTTACTTCCTTTAACAAATATATTCTTTCTTTATTTGGAATGAGGCTGGTGAGAGTGAGGAGGAAAATCAGAGTGTTGGGGGTTGGAGGAAGGCACAAAGGTGCGTCATTCTTTCTTCCTGACCCAGGTCTGGGGAACTGTCTAGCCTACTACTCACAAAATGGAAAGCTAAGCATTGTTGCTACCGGGCCCCAATCCATCAAATACATAGAAAGTGAAGGTTCTCATTTTGGGAACACCAGGCTCCCCCCTTCCCCCCCCCCCCCCCGCACCAGGAGCACTGCCATCCTGGCCAGTCTGCGTAACGTGCCCTTCTGTGCGAAGGCAGCTCTGTGGACTCCATTTTCAACCTTAACTGCTAGTGCAAAGCCGTTAAAGCTCATCTGCCACCGTACCGGGGTCCCTACTGCCCTTGTGTTTGTGCATGATAAAGATGGCTTCCCATACTTCCAGGTAACCAAAGCCTTTGTTCTGCTCATCCTCAGAGAGATACAAGTCAGCTCCTCTAGTACCACGACTTCTGAGAGTCAAGATCCCTCTTCTGGGGACCCCGCAGTCAGCGCCCTCCAACAGCAGCTGTTACTAATGGTGGCTCGGAGGACCCAGTCAGAAACCCCTCGGGTATGTTCCTACATCTCTGTCCATGGATGTTCTGGAAGCAGGCACCTTGATTCTTATTTCCAGGTTTCAACAGAATTAGGCAGGTCTTGACCTGAATTTTATGTTGTGGCTATATCATTGTATTGTGTCCTACTGAACAGACATGAAAAGAAACCATTTAGATAACAGGTACCATCCCATTGATAGCAACAGGAGTGCCTCGGTCTAATTGCTCTTCCAAACACATTAGGAATTCATTTACTTTGATCTTTGGTTGCTGGGAAGCACAGATCCCCAAAGAACTCATTTAGTTCGGATGCCTTCCCCCGCTTCCCCATAGTTGGGAAAATACATTTTTCATTTATTCTTTATGCCCTTTCATATTAAGTATTCAGAGATTCTTAAAATAAATGTTTGACTTGAAGGGAGACTTTAATCTTGAAGCGAATGACATTATCATCAAGGGGCTTAAAACATGAAGCCTTCCAATTATTATACTGAGACAACTTACTGATGTTCATTCGCTTATTCAGTAGGTCTGCAGCTAAACTCTGTGAGAGCCAGAGCAACGGATTTAAAGGGAAGGATGACATGGGAGGTTGGGCTTATACTGAGGCATCACTTTAGTGCTAGATTCATCCTGAGTGTTTTGGCAACTCAGGATGCCAAAGGCGCCTAAGAAGGCTACACCTCGAAGAAAGGTGGGTTTCAGTGTGTACAGATTGAGGGAAGAGTAATATTGATTGGATCCTGAAATTAGTGTGAGCTCTCTTCATTGCTGTGTTTACCTTCCTCTTTCAGTGTTTTGTTTGCTTGTAGATAATTATCTTCTATACCTTCAATCAAATATTATATAGTCTTATGTGTTCTTTTTTATGATGGCTTAACCATATTTTTCCAAAAGATGTTTGATAATACAGTGGGTTGACATTTATAAACCATAATCAGTTGTGCAAAATAATGTCATGTTATCTTCTAACCAAAAACAGTTTGTTCTGGTTCCCTGATACTGCAGAGCAGGCAGGATTTGGGGGCAGGTAGAGAAGACAGCCCATGGAGGGATAACTCAGTTCTTTTAGGCTTGAAGGAATTTTTGTGGAAATAAAGATCCCATCAATTCAAAGCATCAGCCTCTCAAGCTATTTCTTCTCTTCTTCTTTCCAAGGCCTCTGGGTACAGGAGAAAGCGTCCCTATACCAAGGGAGGCAAGGGATGGTGGGGGCATCCTCATGGGCCTGGAATGGGCCTGCTCACTGGGCATGCTGGGTGGTACCTACATAGGGGCTGCTCTGGTCCGTCAGGGTGCAATGCTTGGGTCTGCCCACCTTGCCACAGTTCCCAGCTGCTAATCTTGTATTTTGTGTTCTTATCCTCATTATCAGAATCTTGGGGTTTTCTCATTATTTCTGTACCTCCTTATACTCCTTGGAGCCCAGTGCCCAGCCAGTTCAACCTCAGCTACCAGTACTAGTTTCTACCACATGCCTCAGCACTTGCGTGTGGTCAGCAGAGGAGTAAGGGGAAGTGGGAGGCTTGGGGGGAGGGAGAGATGGTGCAGAATGGCAGAATGTGGGTTTTCTCTGTGAAATTACATTTTCCCTGACAACTGGTCTGGGTAAGCTCCAGCTCCCTACGAGCCCTCTCTGCTCTAGAGTGTCACTTCTCTAGAAGTTTATATAAAACAATTCAGATAGTTTGAATAGATATGAAGTATCATGAGTGGAACTTGGGATTGTCAGAGATGCAAATGCATTGATAGAATAGCTCAAAAAAATCCACGGTGGAGCAGAAATTCATAAACAAGTAAATACTGCATGAGTTAGTCAGGAAGTTGTGGTACTCCCTGCTCTATATGCAGATTAGCACTGAGGGCCCTGGATATTGTCAATCACAGTATCACAGGTATCTCTCTCTGTACTTTGTTATCCATCTTGTAATTCTAAACTCATTTGGTATATTCTGTGGATTGATCACCATAGTTTTAAGATCATAGATTGTCCCATTATGTTATTTTAGTAAACATTTGAATAATTATACTGAAACATCTTCATTATTACACTGCCATTGAGAGTCCACTTAAAGACAGTGCTGGATCTCAGAGGATATAGTATTTTATGCTTCCATTATACTGACCAGGATCCAGTTCCACACACATTCAGCTTGTGCCACATTATAAAATAATACTGTATGTGGAAGTGCTTAATAAACTAAGTCTGGGGACTCCATGGTGGCTTGTGGTTTAAGTCTCAAGGGCTATCACCATTACAGCCTGAGATGGATCCCTAGGGAGCTGACCACATGACACAGCAGACCACTCTTGTCTCACCCGTTGCTCTCCTCACCAGTCTATTTCAATAGATCTGCCTGTTCTGCTCCCCACTTTGTATTTGGTGAATCCTCTCACCCATCACACCTCTGGCCTATGTCCCAGTTCTTCTATTCAAAGATAAATAAAATGAAATACCCCCCACCATATCACAAAATAAACTGAGGTTAACTCTAAGTCTGTGAGAGAAGTATAATAATAATGATCTTTATAATCACTATGAATACAATAGTGGGAATAGCATGAAAACCAGGGAATAGTTTATTGGTCCTCATTGGTGAAGATGTGAATGTCACTTTAAGTTAATATAAATGTTACACTCATATCACAATTATCATTAAAGAGTGAAAGACTCTCAACTTTGATCCCATATATTTTTTATCATTTGTGTTTTTTGTCATAGTGATATATCCATGAATTGCTACCTATTTTTAATTTAAGACATCTTAAAAAGGAAAAAAAAATACTGGACTCTAATTTGCATGAAATACTACATGCAATATTTTATTAGATAATCCTGTCTAAAAGGATACTGACATTTCCTAACAGACGAAACATAAAAAACTTACCATGTTCATTAGTTATCATATGTATTAATTTACTTGGTCATATATAGAGACTTTAAAAAGAATTTTACAGTTTTTCTAACATCCAGAAGTTTATTTTTCAAGTGTGTTAAGAATGTACGTGATTTGTTATGACCTCTGAAAGTTTGGCTGCCAAATAGAACCTCACTGTAATAGAATTCCATGAGTGGTTTATGCTTTTGAATCCTCCAAAATGCTGTTCATGCCCGGGCTGCACTGGCATTTCATTAGCCCGCGGGACACTAGTTCTGTGCAGGGTGCTGTGCTAGGCATGCCCATATTGCCATCACATTGTCCCTACTGGAAAGCTTGCAGGTTAGGTGTTACTGCACCTCCAGTTAGCCCTCTGAGGGAACCAGATGGATCCTGGTACCTTGGGAACTGGCCCTTCTTCCTTCTTCCTTCACTTCTTCCTTAGATCAGTTCTGGAGTTTTCTATTTTGCTTATTTGCTCCTCAGTGGACTCTGCCCTAATATGTCATGAGTTCCACTTCTGAATCCAAACTAAACCAGGGAAGAGATCTGCCCTCTTAGAAGTATGGCCTCATTTTTTTTTTAAAGATTTATTTATTTATTCATACAGAACTGGGGTACAGGCCAGAGATGTGGAGGGTGAGAGGATTCACCAGAGACAGAGTGGGGAGCAGAACAGGCAGATCAAGGAAGTACACTGCTGAGGGGAGCAGCGGGCGGGCGGGCCAGAAGAGGTCTGCCGCGCCATGTGGTCACCTCCAGGGCAGGCGGGGATCGAACTCATGTGGAAGTGGCTTTAGCTTCTTAGTGCAGTGCTTTAACCCGCTGCGCCTCATGTTTTAAACAAGGGGTACTAACCCTAAGGGGAAGATTATAGTGACGTTTTTCAGGATTTGATATAATAAATAGCAAAGTTTTGCCTTTTTTCACCAGTGACAATTACTAATAACATCCAAAGTTTTATTAGTTATATGGAGCTCTTGACCATAACATTATTTTGCACAATAAAAAATTTCAAATATCTTGGGGAAGAGGGGTACATTTTTTTTAAAGGTTTATTTTTGCCTACAGAGCTGGGGTACAGGTCAGAGGCTCAGGGGCGGTGAGAGGCTTCACCAGAGACAGAGTGGGGAACAGAACAGGCAGATCGACGAGGGGAGCAGCGGGCGAGTCAGGAGAGGTCTGCCACGCCATGTGGTCACCTCCGGGGCAGGCGGGAATCGAACTCATGTGGAAGTGGCTTTAGATTCTCAGTGCTGTGCTTTAACTCGCTGCGCCACCAGGGAGGGCCAGAGGGATACATTTTTTTTAAAGGACTTTTTTTTTTAGTTTTTAATTAATTTATTTTTAACATCATTCTTCATTTTGTGCATTTTTTCATCTTGGTTGTAATCCCTATGGACTTCCCTCCACTAATTCACCCATGTACCATTAACATTGTCCTGTGCGCTCTTCCCACCTAGTTTTGATCCTATTCCCCTTTCCACCCCTATAAAAAATCTCTGGTTTATAGTTGTTCGTTGTTTTACATTTTTACTTTATTAAAATTGCTTTCCCCCTTTCCCTGTCCCCTTTCCCTTAAGCTCCTGCTATGAGTGAAACCATCCAGTATTTTTCTTTCTTTCTGGCTTATTTCATTAAGCATGATCCTTTCAAGCTCCATCCATGTTGTGCAAAAGGTATAAGTTTACTTTTTTGATTGCTGAATAATATTTCATTATGTATATTTACCAAATATTCATAATCCAGTCATCTATTTTTGGGCATTTGGGTTGATTCCATGTTTTCCCTACTGTAAATAGAGCAGCAATAAACATGGGGACACAGGTGACCTTTTGAGTCAATGTTTTTGTGTCCTTTGGATAGATACCTAAGAGTGAGATTGCTGGGTCATATGGAAGCTCCACTTGTAGCTGTCTGAGAAAGCTCCAAACAGTTTTCCATATTCCCACCAGCAGTGTAGGAGAGTTCCCTTTTCTCCACATCCTTAACATTTGTTGTTGTTGTTTGAAGATGTGCCTTTCTCACTGGTGTGAGGTGGTATCTCATTGTGGTTTTAATTTGCATCTCCCTTATTACAACTGATGCTGAACATTTTTTTCATATGGCTGTTGGCTGTCTGCATATCCTTTTTGGAGAAGTATCTTTTTAGCTTTTGTGCCCATTTTTTTTTTTGTGGTTCACTTTATTGTTTGTTGAGTTTTATCAGCTTTGTATATCTTTGTGATCAGTCCTTTGTCATTAGTATTGTGTGCAAAAATTTTCTCTGAATCACTGGGGTGTCTTTCTGTTTTGTGTAGTACCTCTTTAAATTGATATAGTCCCAGTTATTTATCCCTTCCTTCACTATCCTTACTTTGGGTGATGTATCTTTAAAGATGCTACTGAGATGTATGTTTTTTTAGTGTTTCACCTACCTTTTCTTCTAGATATTTTATGCTTTTGGGTCTTATGTCTAGTTCTTTAATCCATTTTGAGTCGGTTTTTCTGTATGGTGTGAGGTAGTAATCTACCTTCATTTTTTTTTTGCACGTAGCAGCCCAACTTTTCCAGCACCATTTGTTGAACAAACTTTCTTTGTTCCATTGCATAGTCTTTGTTCCTGTCAAACATTAACTGTCCATAAAACTGGGTTTATATCTGGGTTCCTATTCAGATCCATTGGTCTGTATGTCTATTCTTGTTCCAGTGCAATGCAATTTTGATTATTATGGCTTTGTCTGGGAGTGTGATGCCTCCATTCTCTTCTGTTTTAGTCAGAAGAGTCTTGACTATTTGAGTTTTTTTTTTTTTATGGTTCCATGTAAATCTCATCAGTATTTGTTCTATTTCTTTGAAGAATGTCATTGAAATTTTTATTGGAATAGCGTTAAATCTATAAGTTGCTTTTGGTAGGATGGCCATTTTAATGATGTTAATTCTTCCTATCCATGAGCAGAGATGTCTTTCCATTTCTTTGTGTCTTTTTATATTTCTTTTAACACTGTTTTATAATTTTCTTTGCATAGGTATTTTATCTCTTTTGTTAGGTTTATTCCCAAGTATTTGATTTTTTAATTTTAATTGTAAAGGGGATGGTTTTTTGATTTCCACTTTTTCTGATTGTTTGTATATAGGAAGGCTACTGACTTGTGTGTGTTGATTTTATATCCTGCTACCTTACTAAACTGGTTAATTGTCTTGATTAGTTTTTCTATGGAGATTTTAGGGTTTTTCATGTAAATTATCAGATCATCTGTAAATAAAGGTAGTTTTACTTCTTCTTTCCCTACTTACATTCCTTTTATGTCTTTTTCTTTTCTTATTGCTCTGCCTAAGACTTCCAGTATTATGTTAAAGAGCAATGGTGATAGTGGACATCCTTGTCTTGTTCCTGATCTTAAAGGAAAGGTTTTCATTTTTTCTTCATTGAGGATAATATTGACTGTGGGTTTGTCATATATGACTTTTATCATGTTGAAGTATGTTCCTTCTATTCCAAAGATTTTGAGGTCCTTAAATATAAATGTATGTTGAACTTTGTATTGGAAATGCCTTCTCTTCATCTACTGATATAATTATATGTTTTTTTTAAATTTTATTGTGAGTTGATATGTTAATTGATTTTCAGGTTTTGAACCACCCTTGTGCCCCTGGGATAAAACCCACTTGGTATGGTGTATTATTCTTTTAATGCATTGTTGGATTCTGTTGGCTAAGATTTTATTGGGGGTTTTTGCATCAATGGCAATTAGACTTTGTGTAAAAGGAAGATTGGTCTGAAGTTTTCTTTTTTTGTGTTATTTTAGGTTTGGGTATCCTGTTATAGTGTGATGTTGGCTTCATAGAAAGTATTTGATAGTTTTCCTTCTTTCTCAATTTTTTTGAATGAGTTTGTGCAGAATAGCAACTAGTTCATTTCTGAATGTTTGTTAAAATTCATTGTAAATCCATCTGGTCCTGGCCTTTTATTCTTGGAGAAGCTTTTAATTTCTGCTGTAATTTCTCTGTGTAATTGGCCTGTTTAGTTGTTCTATTTTTTTCTCTATCTAGCTTTGGATGGTTGTAGAGCTCTAGGAATTTGTCCATCTTTTCTAGATTGTTGAACTTGTTTGTATATGTTGACTTGTTTTAATTTCTACTGTACTTGTTGTGATTTCTCCTCTTTCATTTATGATCCTGTTTCTTTGTGATTTCTCCTCTTTTTTCTTTGTGAATCTGGCTAAAGGTTTGCTTATTTTCTTTCCTTTTTCAAAGAACCAACTTTTGGTTTCATTGATTTTTTTTTTAATTGTTTTCTTAACTTCTGTTTCATTTATTTCTGCTTTGACTTTTATTATTTCCTGTCTTTGGCTTTTGGGTTATTTTGTTGTTCTTTTTCCAGTTTCTTAAGGTGGGAGATTAGGTTGTTTCTTTGAGCTGTTTCTCATTTAATTATGTGAGCCTGCATTGCTATAAATTTTCTTCTTATGACTGCTTTTAATGTGTCCCATAAGTTCTGGAGAGTTGTGTTCTCATTTTCACTCTTCTCAAGGTATTTTTAAATCTTTTCCTTGTTCACCTCATTGATCCAATGATCCTCCAGTAGTGTGGGTTTCAATCTCCATGAGGTAGGTGGGTTTTCTTGCCTTCTTCACATGTTTTATTTCTAATTGGATTTCTTCATGGTCAGAGAAGATGATATGATTTCAGTCTTAGTGTATATATTAATACTTGTCCTGTGTCCCAGTTTGTGGTCAGTCTTTGAGAATAATCCATGTGGATTTGAGAAAAATGTGTACTCATGGCTTTGGGGGTGCAGTGTTCCAAAGATGTCTGTTAGACCCATGAGGTCTAGGTCCTTTTTAGAACTTTGGTGTCCTTCCTTATTATTATTATTATTATTTTGTATTTTTGTCCTGTCCATTGTTTAGAGCAGTGTATTGAAGTCTCTTAGCACATATATATTTCTCTAATATATGTTTCTTAGATGAAAATAGTTTCCTGATATATTTTGGTGCTCCTTCATTTTGGTTTATGAGTGTTGATGAGTGTTATGTCTTCTTGCTGTATTGTCCCCTTAATCATAATGTAGTGGCCATCTGTATCTCTTTTACCCTTTTTTAGTTTGAAGTCTATTTTATCTGATACAAGAATAAGAGTTCCTGCCTTTCATTTTGGTCCATTTGCTTGTAGGATTGTTTTCCATCCTTTTTTCAATCTATTTTTATCTTTCTGTAGTTAGTTGTGTTTCCTGGAGACAGAAAAAGGTTGGGCTCTGTTTTTTTTTTTTGTTGTTGTTGTTCCCTTTTCAAATGGAGTCTGATAATTCTCTCTAGAGTATTTTTTTTTATTTTATTTATTACAAAATTTATTTTTACATCATTTTGCACATTTTTTTTCCATCTCTATTATAATCCCCGCGTGTTTCCCATCACCAAATCACCCCTGTGCCACCACCATAGTCCCGTGCATTTCCCTCTCACCCCCCCATTTTTGATCCCATTCCCCACTCCGCCCCCACAGAATGTCTCTGGTATATGGTTGTTCATTATTTTTGTTATTTTCTCGCCTGGTCCATTAT
>NW_004567131.1:1595945-1597751 GCF_000260355.1 Condylura cristata
CAGGGCTTTGTAGGGGCTGCTGGGGCAAAGGTCAGCAACAGGTCTGTGGCTATCCTCAGGTCTCTGGTTCTGAGCTGCAGCCTTTTCCATGATTTGGTTTCCCCTCCCTAGCTGAATTGTCTCAGTTTATCTGCAGGGTTGTAGCAGGGCTGGGACAAAAGGCTGCCAAGCAGCTGCAGCTGCCGCCTCAGGCCATTTTCCCTCTGCAGCTAGCTTCCTGCCTTCTGCAGAGCCGCCTAGATTTTTAAAAGAGCCCAGGGAGTTGGGAGCTGCTGGCGTTCCCGGATCAGTTCCTGCCTGTGCGGCTTTCCTTATGGGGACTCCCCTATCACAGGTTCTCCCTCGGTTATTTTCCTTCTAGTGAGTCCAGGGTGTTCTCATTTGGGTTGAAACTCGTAGCATGAAAGTCTATAGTCCGTTTTTGTATAATCACGTGCGAGTTTGGATGTAGTCGCCTCGGTGTCTTTATTCTGCCGCTATCTTGCCGGTTCCTGAGCTGGTGGAGCTGACCAGCGGCTTTGCGTGGAGGCCAGGTGCTCTGGAGCCCAGGTGCTCCGGATCGGGTCTGAAGTTTCAGCAGTTTTTCTCTCACCCAGGTATTGAGGATCAGATTTGCAGTCTTTCTGCAGCCTGGGCTCCACTCACTGAGCTGAGCTGTCCAGCTTTACCTCCAGGGTTTAGCGTGGGGCAAAGCGGCTCCTGCAGCCCGCGGAACTTCCAGGGGCCCGGGTCTTCCCAGGAGTTCCCTTCTGGGAACTCCCCAATCCCCGATTCCCTCTCAGTTATCTACCTTCTAGTGAGTCCGGGGTGTTTTCCTTTGGGTTAAAACTTGTAGTAAGTGAGTCTATAGTCCGTTTTCAGTCCTCAATTCCTATGCAGGCTTGGACGCGGTGATCTTGGTGTCTTTACTCTGGGGCTCTGTTTTTTAATCTAATGTGCAACTCTGTATCTTTTTATTGATGAGTTCCATTTACATTGATACTTAATTTTAATACATTGGCACCTATATTTGCCATTTTGTTTGTCTTTTTGTGCTTTTATTCCTTGTTTGATTTGTTCTTGTTCATCCCTCTGTTGGCTTTGGCTTAAGGAGGTCTTATAGTATTTTTTGGAGTTGGGGTTTTGTTGTGACAAAATTGTAGAGTTTTTGTTTGTCTCAGAATGTCCTTATTTCTTTGTAGAGGAAGAAGAGCTTCTCAGAATAAAGAATTGTTGGTTGGCTTTTTGATATCTTGGAGTTTGTTGAATATATCCCTTCACTTTCTTCTTGCCAGTAGTGTTTCTTTGGAGAAGCCTGATGTAAGCCAGATTGGTTTTCCTTTATAGGTTATTTTTCTTCCTTCTTGTCAATCTCATTATTTTTTCCTTGTCTTAGATTCTTGAGAGCTTTACTATTATTTGTCTTGCTTTATTTATCCTTTCATCATGGTAGTTTGGTTTCTTCTCACTTCCTGTATTTCTATTTCCATTTCCTTCCTCATAGTTGGGAAGTTCTCTTCAATTATCTCTGTGAATATTGTCTCGATTCCTTGGCCTTTCTCCTCACCATTTGGGACACCTATATACTTGATATTTCCTTTTCTCATGGTATCAGATAGCTCTCGGAGTGTTTTTATATTCCATTTTCTTTTTACTTCTCCTCTTTTTCTGTTTTGATTCTTGTTAGTTCTGTGTCTTTGAGTGTGCTGATTTCTTCTTCCATTTCATCTACTCTGTTTTCATTGCTTTCCCCAGAATGCTTTATCTCCTCCATTAATCTTTTTTTTTTTTTTTTTTAAAGATTTATTCACCTGTGCATACAGAACT
>NW_004567131.1:1598151-1607104 GCF_000260355.1 Condylura cristata
CAGATCAACGAAGTACACTGCTGAGGAGAGCAGCGGGTGGGTCAGGAGAGGTCTGCCACGCCATGTGGTCTCCTCCGGGGCAGGCGGGAATCGAGCTCATGCTGGAGTGGCTTTAGCTTCTCAGTGCAGTGCTTTAGCCTGTTGAGCCACCAGGGAGGGCCCCCTTTTATTTCCTTTTTTAAGGTCTCGTTTTCATTCTTCATTTCATTATGTGTCATACACACACACACACACGTATTCCTTTTCATATTATTTATTTTTGTTTGTCATGATCTGATAGGCTGAGCATTTCTATGTATTGTTGATTTCTGGTGACTGATCTTTTTGTGATGAAATTTTTCCCCTGTGGCTTGCTTGGGTATTTGTTTTTTTTCTCATCCCTGTTGCTTGTTATTTAATGATTTCTATATGTTGAGACACTGTGTTGGTAGTATTGGCCAGCATTTCTTCTGGGTGTTCCTTCTGGGGTGGCCAAAGACTGGTATTCAGTCAAGGACTAATGTGCTAATCCTCCACAAGGGCGGTGAAGTTGTGAGTGTGGCAGTGATTTGAGTATTGTTTTTGGTGACTCCCTCCCTCTGTGTTTCTACTGTTCTAAGAAGCTGCTGAGATTCCTAGCTTGTGACTGTGATTGGGGGACTCATGTTCTTGTTGCTGGCTGTGGCCCCTCTGTTGCCTGATGTCATTAGGGGCCTTTGTGCTCCTCTTGGCCCCACCCTAGCCTGGTTTCCAGTTCAGATGAGGTGCTGTATACACTCACAGTGGCAGCTCTGCAGCTGCCCAACTCTAGTTGTGACCAGGTGCTGTGTGCCGCCTGTTACTGCAGGGGATACATGCCTGTTCCAGCAGGCTGCAGCCACGCCCTGCCACTCTTCCTGTTACTGGCCTCTTCATGTTGAGCACAAGCTGTTATGCCCTGCCCAGCCCCTATAGTCCTGGGGAGTGAGAGCACAAGGCTCCCCTTTCACTGTGTCCTGGTTGGTATCTCCCACTCCTTTCTTCCTCCATTGTTCTTGCCTTCCTCCTGCTTCCAGTGGATCGTCAATCCTGTTCACAACATCTGAGTCTTGGCTAGAGTTTGCTGCATTTTCTTCCTTATTTACTATATCCGAGAATGAACTTAATCCCAGCAACTCTTCAGTGCCATGTTGGTGACATCATCCCCAAAAGGGGACAGGGTAAACTTTAAATGTTTTCCTCTGCCAAAAAATGTTTCTCAAGTATTCCATACACTTCCTTGCCTCCTTAAATTGAAGAAGCTGATCAGTTCAATCATTCTTGATAGTGCAGATTCAAGAAAAGAAGCCTAAATATTGTTTTGTAAATGTAGATCCATTCTTCTTGGGACTGTGAGCAAGTACAACTGTCTTATTTCTTAAAAGACACTTGTGTTTTTAAAGGCACACTCATTTATTAGCTTTTACCTGTATTACTAAAGCTCACAGGGATTTACAGACTCTAAGAAATACATGATAACAATATAACTAGTCAGTAGGAGAATAAAATGGCTGTTATTACTATCACATCTTACCAAAGAAAACTTGAACTCAAGACAGGGACAAGGGCAATTAAGATCTTGTTTCTTGTATTTTTAAGTAAACCTCCTCAAAAACAAACAAAACAACAATAACAAAAAAAGCATTTGTGTTCAGCTTATATCCAAGTCCCTACTTTTCCCATTTTCCTTCATTTAAGAGAGAATAAAACTTGCAGACTTGACTCACTAGGCAGTATGACGTGGCTGTTCTTTGGCGAGGCTTAGTTAATGAATCAGAGCTGCAGACAGCCTTTTGGTCAGTGTTTGTACATTCACTTGAGTCACAGATATGAAATTTCACAGGCTTCATTGGGGGTCCTCAACCTGCCAGCCCCTCATGACTGAGGCTCTCCAGGAGCTCTTCCCAGACCCCTCTCCAGGGGTATCCACTATGCACACACCCAGGCTCCCTTTTCTCGCTCTTTCCTGTTGCATGGACACAGATATAGGAATGTGTGCACTTGTGTGTATTATGTTGGTTTTGGTTCATTTGTTTAAATCCCTCTAAAGAGGAAACTATCATGTTATCCTTGAATGCTTGACACACATGGAATGTAATATCTGACTCATAGAATATGTACAGTAAATATTTGTTGAATGAGTGATTAAACGAATGGTGAAAATTTGAGGAAAAGTAGGAAACATCTGAATTTGAAATTTGTATCAGAAAACAAACTAAAAATAATCGTTACAATTAACTGAAATCCTAACCTTATAGATGCCTTGGTATTTAAGGCAACAAAACAAAACAAGCCCCAGAAATTTTCTGAACTTTATTTTCTTATAAAGGAAATAAAACATCTAGGCAATATTTTCTACTTGAACTCTGGTCATGGAGCATATAAGAAAAGGATTTCTTTGGGGGGAAGGTTTATTATGAATCACTGGTTTATTGTCATTAAAAAAGAATGCTGTTCTTGCTGACATGACACCAAACCTACAGGAAGCTAGAGTCTGCTTTAAATCCTTTTTGGAAAAATACAGGGCAAAAGCAAATGGAAAAAAACCCACAGATTAGAATGATCCAGCAATTCCACTTTAAAATATATGTCCAAAAGAATGTAAAGCCTGGATTTGAACAGATTATGCATCTCTGTGTTCATAGCAGCATTTTGTTGGAGTAGGATTTTGGACACAAGTAGCATTTACCAGCTCAGCTGTCCTGTTCTCATACAGCCCAATCCATCCTGTGTATTGCCTTCCTGTTTATTGTCTTCATGATGGATCAACTCTCCCATGAAATGCCTTTTACATTAATATTTTACAATCTGAATAACTCCATGTTCCATAAGCTGTGTCAGTAAATTAGCAGCTGGGAATGCAACGGTAAAATCGACCTCCTTTGAGAGTTTGCTTTGGTCTCCAGGTGAAACAGGTGTGCTGCCCTCATGGGTACTGGGTACTTAGACCTTCACTGAATTAAGGGAAAAATCATGTGGTATGTCCAAGGGCAACCCTCTGCTTTACAAGTCAAAGGGAAATAATGTAAGCCTTATCAAAGACAGCAGCATCTTCATGGCTGTTCTTTGGAACTGTCCTCATCTCTTTTCTTGTCTGGTTCTTTTTATTAGTCTCCTGTGTCATATTTATCCACCTACAGGAGACTAGAGCCTACCTTAAATCCTTTTTGGAAAAATACAGGGCAAAAGCAAATGAAAAAAAAAAAAACACAGATTAGAATGATCCAACAATTCCTCTTCAGGATATGTATCCAAAAGCACGTAAAGCCTAAATTTGAACAGATCATGTACCACATGTTCATAACAGCATTATTCACAATAGTCAAGAAGTAGAAGCAACCCAAGTACCCACTGAGAGGTGAATGGAAATATGGATATTATATATTGGTATCAGAAAAATCAAGATGTATTTTTTCTATGTTTTCTTTTTCTTTTTTTTTTTAAGATTTATTTATTCATATGGAACTGGGGTACAGGCCAGAGATGCGAAGGGTGAGATAATTCACCAGAGACAGAGTGGGGAACAGAACAGGCAGATCGACAAAGTACACTGCTGAGGGGAGCAGCGGGCGAGTCAGGAGAGGTCTGCCTCGCCATGTGGATCTCCTCCGGGGTAGGCGGGAATCGAACTCATGCAGTAGTGGCTTTAGCTTCTTAGTGCTGTGCTTTAACCCTCTGCGCCACCAGGGAGGGCCCTTTTCTATGTTTTCTATGCAAAAGTGGATCAAGAATTTTCTGACACCCAATACACACATGCACGTGAGCGCACACACACACACTATCATTTGGTCCTAAAACAGGGAAATTTTGACACATGCTACAACATGGATAAGTCTTGAGGATATTAACCTCAAATGACATAAGCCAGCCACAAAGGATAGGTGCTTTATAAGTTTATTTATATGAGCTACCTTGAATACTCAGAATATTAGAGACAGAAAGTAGAGTGGTAGTGGCCAAGAGCTGGGGAAGGAGGAGCTGGGGAAATACTCAGTGGTACAGCATTTCAGTTTTGCATGGTAAAAATGTTTTAGAGAACTGTTATACCACAGTATGAATATAGTTAATACCACTGAATTGTACAGTTAAAATGGTAACCGTTTTATTATTATTTACTAATTTTTATTTTTTTTTATTGAAGTATCATTGTTTTATATTGTTGCTAGGTTTAGTCACTGTAGCCCTCCCACCACCACCAGAACACCCAGAGTCCTCCAACATAGTCCACTGCACTCTCCCGGAGCTCCTCCTTTTGTCTTTATCTGACTCTGCTTGTTTATCTTTATAACTATGAAAGTCGCAGATTAGAAATAGAAGATCTGCAAAGGGCTAGGTCATACAGAGAAGGTTTACTGATAGTGACTGAAGACTTCCTGGTAGCAGGAAGTGACCAGCACTGGCCGGCTGGCAAAGGTGGAGGCAGGGAGCAGCTTTAACTTTACAGCCTCTGAGCAGAGAACCGTGGATGGTCTGTGTGTCTCCAACAGACTTCATCTGAAGGTGTACTAGGCCTCCATGCGGTTGGCAGAACAAGGAGCAACATTTATTTGCTGTTGTTGGAATGTAAACAACAGAACCACTTCAGAAAATTTGTTTCCCAAGAGAATTTTATCGATAAATCTAACATTACCATACTGCTAATTCTGTATGTGGTAAACTTGGAGAAGTTAAGGAATTTGTTTCATAATAAAATTCACTCTCTGGTACAGTTGAACATTTGCATCCCTAGCAATTCTGTTGCTAGTTTTTAAAGAATCTCTTGCACTTATGTACCTGTCTATGAGTGTTCATAGCTGTGTACTAGTATAAAATACTAAGTTGTGTTTTGATAGTATAAATAGTACAGATTTAATGGTACATTATGACGGAATTTTATGAGTGCCCATTTTTATGAACTGTTTTGGTTTAAACTCAGTATTTGAACCTCTGTTTTATATTTTTAGTCATGGTTGTACATTGATGACACTAACATGTCAGTATAAAACTCTTTCTCTGTTGTTTCTTTTGGGATTTAAAGCATCTGAGTCAAGATCTGGAAGACTCATCATGCTCTTCAACCCAAGGAAAATTTAACCGAGAGCAGTTTTACAAATTTATCATTTTTCCTGGCAAGTGGATTAAGGTCTGGTATGATCGACTCACCTTGCTCGCGTTACTTGATCGGTAAGCTGCTGAGCATGCAAATGCACAGATGAAAGACACATTGGGGGCATAACTGCACACTTGCTTCTTATAAAAGGAAAATTGTTTTTTTCTGAGGTTCTTTGGAACATTTTCAAGTTCTACACCTTCAGTGCTGCAAACCTTAAGTCAAAGCAGTGAGATTTTCACAACTCAAGAAATTGTCATTTAGCAATTAAAATGGGAGAGAGGACGACTGGATGGCATGGGTCAGTGCAAGGTTAACTTTGGGGACAGTACTGAGTTGTCCTCTTTGCTGCTTGCCACATTTTGTGGGAAGGCTCAGAGTTCCCTTCTGTGGCAAAGGTAACTGGACGGCTTCTGGCTATGCAGAGAGGAGGCAAGATGAAGTGGGATATTTTCTAGCTGTGCCCATTGACCACTTTGATTCTGTTTCTCTTCTGTCTGATATACACTAATTGGAATAATAATATTTCCGTTCACTCTTTCACCTCCTATTACCATTGTTTCTCAGGATAAGATATTATGGAGAGGCACTGAGGTTACCTGGTGGGGAGGGAGGATGTTGTTATTAGAGATGGGTCTAGATAGGAACCTCCCTTTCCATCCCTCCCCCATAACCACTGAAATGAACAAAAAACAGGATTGTGGTCTTTAGGGACTTTGTTGTTCTGACTGGGGTGTTGGTTTGAAAATTCAAGATGCTGTGACAAATGCTGTCCTCAGCAAATGTTGAGTCTCACCAGTAAATGCCAGGCAGTCGGGCAGTGGAAACACTGGCTTCCACTGCTCTGCTCTGCTCTAGTTGGTCCCCCAGTGACTACTTGTTATAGTAATGTCTTAAATGGTGTGATCACATACTAAAAAACTATATTCATGCAAAATTACAATAGTAAATTTCAGGACCCACAAGTCAGAGAATGGAGTTATAATGGCTTCTCTAACAACACTATGTTACCCAAGGGGAACACTCTTAAGATGAACATTTCATACTTAACTAAAATAATCCAAGATGATGCATTCTGTTAGATGAGGCAGATTTTCGAAATATGAAGTTTTTTTCTGTTCAAAAGGATTATTGAAATTTGACCTGACTTGTGTCAAACTCTCATGTTAAAAACAAGTTTCTTTACATTTCTAGGTTTGTTATTTTAAAATCTACCAGATCATAACAAAGTAGACTGAAAGTCAAATGAGTGTCTAAAATAAGATGATGAAGATTATTGCAGTTTTAAAAGGTGTTTGCTTTATAGTTTTAACCACCACTCTTGCAAGTCAGACGGGTTTTCAATTTGTATCCAAGATGACATAGAGCTAGCCTCGCTCTTACATCTCTCAATCCCTCAACTAATGTCGGACACCTAGGTTTTGGGGATCCCCTGGGATCCAGTCCAGTCTCTATTACGCATTAGTGTTCATAGAATGACAGTTACACTGTTTTGTGTAGTTTTTCTACCTGTTAAGTGGAGAATTACCTATACTACAGGGAGGTTGTGAGCATTAAGCCAATTTAGCCATTGGAAGAGTTCTTTATTAGTTGCTGTAATTATTATTCTCTGAAATGTGGCCTAGAATCCAGAAAGAAAAAAAGAATAAATAGTAAAATTAGGGTAGCCAAAGTAGATATTGTCAAACACAGCCAGTAAAATTTAGGCCCTTAATTCATCGGAGGAATCACCGTTTATTCAGAGCCCTTATCAGCCTACTTTCAGTCGTCTATTAGCAAGCTTGATGATCTGGTTTTCCAGTTCACAGTCAATTAAGAGGGGAGAAAGGGACTTCATGAACCCCCAGCTGACAGCAAGGAAAGAGGAAAAAAACCAAAACACTGACCTAGAAAAATGGAGCAGCTTGGGACCTTTGCAAGGAGATTGTAATCCCCAAATAGAACTGTGGGTCAGAAACACCTGGGAGCTTTATAGAAATACAGATTCCCAGGCATGAGATGTCACCCATAGCATGGCCTGGAGGACAGCTTAGGGCTGTATTAGAGCACAGCTCTTCTCCACCTTCCTAAGGGGACCATAATGGTCTAAATGGTCTGCTTAAGAAAACAGGAATTTACACTATGAACGTCATGTGTTCTGCTAAGATAAAAGGATAAATAAATTATCTTTGATATTCATTGGGGGGCATTAAAGTCTCACATGATTTAAATAACTTGATTGTCAGATTGAAGGTTAGCAAGAAAATATATGCAAAATGTTAGGGTTGGACAGGAAGAGAAGATAATGATGAATAGCAAATACTTAAACAGAACCAATCTTTGCTATAAACTCTCATAGCTTAAAGCCTTCTGCTTGATTTTCTTCAGCTTTACTCTAGAACTCTGTCTGATCTTCTTTGAAAATGTTTCCTTTTACTCTGATCATATCCTCATGGTTCCTATAATTGCAGCTGCTTTTCTTTGCCTTCAGTTTGTCATTCATCTACTCATATTTTTGGACTTGTCTTTGTTTGTTCTCCTTTCTCTTTTTCTCTAATTTTCTGTTCTGCATTCCCCTTCTTGCAAAATACATATTGTTATTTTTATTTATCTAGTTTAACAGTTGGTCACTGTAAATAAGAAACTGTCTATCTGTGTAGCATTTCATTCATTTAACAAATTAAAACAAACCCAAACCAAGCACCTACTTTATGCTAAGCTCTGTACTGGGCACTGGATAGAGTGATGAATAAAATAGATGTGGTCACTGCCCTTGTGGAGTTTTTATTCTACTAGAAAAATAGGCAAATAGGTCAAAATGTAATAGATGTTATATGACACATCAATATCTGAAAGAGGAGCTGGCAAGGAGGGACAGTGTTGACAGAAAAGATGGTTGTAGAATACTTTCCTAGTGTTAGGGGGAAATGATGTCCTGAAGGAACTCTGCAGTTTTGTGGACTCCACCCCCTTACTCTAGTTTTCTGGACTCTACCCCCTACTCCAGTTATTGAAACTACAACTCCCAGCAATACCAGGGAGAGAACTGTGAGGACCCGAGGTGGAGCTAAGTAGTCCTTCTGGGACTTTTGGCTGTATATAAGGGAGCCATGTTAGCTGCGTGCTTTCTCTCTCTGGACTGCATGGCTGGTGGCTGGTCATGTGACTCTTGATGAGCTATTAGTGTGTTATTGGAGTTCTAAGTCAGCAGAGCTGGTAGGATGTTTCCATTAACTTGTATCTCTCTTTATCTTTCTCTGGGCTGTACCTTTTCCTTTCCCTTTGTAAATAAACCCATTTTTCAACTTTGCAGTACAATTGAATTTTAAACACGCGGGTGAAGACCTACAGACCCAGTTCACATTGGGTTGCCCTGTAACACTAGGAGGAAACACAACTGACACTTTTTGGTCCCAAAAAAGCTTTTTAAATCTGTCAATTTGAGTATCAGAATATTTGATATCACATTTTTATGTTTGATATTTGATATCACATTTTTATACATACCTACTCTATAAAATCTCAGTTGTCTGGAAATAATACTCAGCTATGAAAAAGATTAAGTCTTGCCAATTGTGACAATGAGGATGGATCTGGAAGATACTATGCTAAGGCAAACACTGTATGCTTTCATTCATAGAACATATAATATATACAAAAAAAAAAAGCAAGCAAGCAAACAAAATCAAATAAAAACAAACATTTAGATTCAGAGAGCATAGTGACAATTATCAGAATGGAAGAGGACTGAGATGGCTAAAAAGGCAGAAATTGAACTTCTTTTTTTTAAGATTTATTTATTTATGCATAGAGAACTGGGGTACAGGCCAGAGGTGCAGGGGTGGTGAGAGGATTCACCAGAGACAGAGTGGGGAGCAGAACAGGCCA
>NW_004567131.1:1608549-1610186 GCF_000260355.1 Condylura cristata
GAGGTAGTGATCTAGTTTCATTTTTTTGCATGTGGCTTCCCAGTTTTCCCAGCACCACTTGCTGAACAAACTTTCTTTGTTCCATTGTATCTTCTTTGCTCCTTTGTCAAAGATTAGCTGTCTGTAAACCTGTGGGTTTATATCTGGATTTTCTACCCAAATCCACTGGTCTGTATGGCTGTTCTTATTCCAGTACTAGCAGTTTTGATTATTATGGCTTTGTGGTATAGCTTCAAGTTTGGGATTGTAATGCCTCCATTTTGTTTTTTTCTTTGACATGAGGGTTTTGGCTATTTGAGGTCTTTTGTTGTTCCATATGAATCTCATCAATAATATTTTTGTCTATTTCTTTGAAGAATGTCATTGAGGCTTTTATTGGGATGGCGTTAAATCTGTATATCGCTTTTGGTAGGATGGGCATTTTGATGATGTTAATTCTCCCGATCCATGAGCAGGGGATGTCTTTCCATTTCATGGTGTCTTCTTGAATTTCTTTTAGCACTGTTTTGTAATTTTCTTTGTAGAGGTCTTTTACCTCCTTTGTTAGGTTGACTCCCAGGTATTTGATTCTTTTTGTTTTAATTGAAAAGGGGATTCTTTTTTTATTTCTGTTTCTTCTTATTGGTTGTTTGTATTTAGAAAGGCCTCTGATTTTTGTGTTTTGATTTTATATCCTGCTACATTGCTAAAATGGTTGAAAGTTTTGATTAGTTTTTCTGTGGAGATTTTAGGGTTTTCCATGTAGATTAATATATCATCTGCAAATAATGACAGTTTTACTTCTTTCCCTGTTTGGATTCTTTGTATATCTTTTTCCTGTCTTATTGCTCTGGTTAGATCTTTCAATGTTATTTTGAAGAGCAGTGGCGATAGTGGACACCCTTGTCTTGTTCCTGATCTCAAGGGAAAGGCTTTCAGCTTTTCTCCGTTGAGGATAATATTGGCGGTGGATTTGTCATATATGGCTTTTATCATGTTGAGGTATGTTCCTTCTGTTCCAAGGATTTCGAGGGCCTTGAACATAAATGAGTGTTGAACTTTGTCAGATGCCTTCTCTGCATCTATTGATATGATTATGTGGTTTTTCTTTATCTGTCAGTTGATGTGATGGATTACGTAAATTGATTTTCTGATGTTGAACCATCCTTGTGCTCCTGGGATAAAGCCCACTTGGTCATGATGTATTATTCTTTTAGTGCATTGTTGGATTCTGTTGGCTAAGATTTTGTTGAGGATTTTTGCATCAGTGTTCATTAGGAAGATTGGTCTGAAGTTTTCTTATTTTGTGTTTTCTTTGTTAGGTTTTGGTATTAGTGTGATGTTGGCTTCATAGAAAGTATGTGGTATTTTTCCTTCTTTTTCGAGTTTTTGGATGAGTCTGTGTAGAATAGGCACTAGTTCTTTTCTGAATGTTTGCTAAAATTCATTTGTAAATCCATCTGGCCTTGGGCTTTTATTTTGGGGGGCTGGGGGGCTTTTATTTTATTTTTATTTCTTCAGTTTCCTAGTTGGTAAATGGTCTGTTTAGTTGTTCTATCTCTTCTTATCTAACTGTGGGCAGTTGTAGAGTTGTAGGAATTTGTCCATTTCTGTTAAATTGTCGAACTTGTTTGCATATAGTTGTTCATAGTATTCTC
>NW_004567131.1:1610406-1646050 GCF_000260355.1 Condylura cristata
GCTTTTGGGTTATTTTTTTAATTTTTTTAAAGATTTATTTATTTGTGCATACAGAACTGGGGTACAGGCCAGAGGCTCAGGGGCGGTGAGGGGCTTCACCAGAGACAGAGTGGGGGAGCAGAACAGACATATCTATGAAGTACACTGCTGAGGGGAGTAGCGGGCGGCTCAGGAGAGGTCTGCCACGCTATTTGGACACCTACGGGGCAGGGGAGAATCGAACTCATGCGGAAGTGGCTTTAGCTTCTCAGTGCTGTGCTTTAACATGCTGCGCCACCAGGGAGGGCCAAGCTTTTGGGTTATTTTGTTGTTCTTTTTCCAATTCTTTAAGGTGGGACATTAGGTTGTTTCTTTGAGTTATTTCTTGTTTCTTTATGTGAGCCTGTATTGCTATATATTTTCCTCTTATAACTGATTTTAATGTGTCTCATAAGTTTTGGAGATTTTTTGCCGTCGTTGCCATTCTTCTCCAGGTATTTTTTGATTTCTTCTTTGATCTCCTCATTGATCCAACGGTCCTCCAGTAGTGTGGGTTTCAATCTCCATGTGGCAGGTGGGTTTCTTGTCTTCCTCATATGGTTTATTTCCAGTTTGATTCAATCTTAGTGTATCTATTGATATTTATAGATTGACCCAGTATATGGTCAATCCTAGAGAATGATCCATGTGGGTTTGAGAAAATGTGTACTCAGATTTTTTGGGGTGCAGTATTCTATAGATATCTGTTAGACCCATGTTGTCTAGGTCCTCGTTCAGAGCTTTAGTGTCTGCTTATTTTTTGTATTGTTGATCTGTCCATTGTGGTGTGTTGAAGTCTCCTACTATGTATGTATGTTCTTTGATACACGTTTTCATAGATGACAGTAGTTTCCTGATATATTTTGGTGCTCCTTCATTTGGTGCATGATTGTTATATCTGCTTATTGTATTGTCCCCTTAATCATAATGTAGTGGCCTTCTGTGTCTCTTTTAACTTTTTTTAGTTTGAAGTCTATTTATATCTGTTCCTGCCTTCTTTTTTGGTCCATTTGCTTGTAGAACTGTTTTCCATCCTTTTATTTTCAATCTGTTTTGTCTTTTGCACTTAGATGTATTTCCTGCAGACATCAGAACATTGGGTTCTGTTTTTTAATCCATCCTGCAATTCTGTGTCTTTTTATTGATGAGTTTAAGCCATTTGCATTTAGACATAATATTGATATACTGGCAACTACATTGGTCATTTTGGTCCTTTTGCATTTTTATTCCTTGTTTTGAACTGTTCTTGTTCATTCTTCTGTTGGATTTGGTTTGAGGGCTTGTAGTATTTTTTGGAGTGGGGGTTTAGTTATGACAAAATTGTGGAGTTTCTGTTTGTCTGAAAATGTCCTTATTCTTTCTTCATAGAGGAAGGAGAGCTTCGCAGGATAGAGTGTTCTTGGTTGACATTTAATGGTTTGGAGTTTGTTGAGTATGTCCCTCCACTCTCTTCTTGTCTGTAGTGTTTCTTCGGAGAAGTCTGATGTTAGCCTGATCGGTTTCCTTTTATAGGTTATTTGTTTCTTCCCTCTTGTCACTCTCATTATCTTTTCCTTGTCTTATATTTTTGGTAGTTTTGCTATGATAGTCATGCTGTATTCCTCCTGTCATCATGGTAGTTTGGTGTTCTTCTTGCTTCTTGGATATCAACTTTCATCTCCTTCTTCATATTATCTTCTATTATCTCTGTGAATATTTTCTCAATTCCTTGGCCTTTCTCTTCATTTTCTGGGTTATTTATAACTCTGTTATTTCCTTTTCTAGTGGTGTCAGATAGCTCTTGAAGTGTTTCTTCATTCCTTTTTCTTTTTATTTCTCTTTCTTTTCTGTTTGAATTCCCTTTATTTCTGCATCTTTGAGGGAGCTGATTTGTTCCTTCATTTCCTCTATTCTGTTTTTATTACTTTTCCCAGCATTCTTTATTTCCTCTGGTGACCTTTTCATTGCCTGCATTTCTTCTATTTCCTTTTTTAATGTCTCATTTTCTTTTTTCGGTTCGTTGACTGCTTGTCTCATATCATTTTTTTCTTTTTCATTTATTTCATTCATTTCCTTGTTTGCATTCTTCAATTCCTGATAGCTAACCTCATATTATTTTTCCCTTCTCGTCCTCTTTTTGTTTGTTTATCATGATTGTTCTGAATTCTCTATCTGGTAGACTGAGCAGTTTTCTATTTCTTTTTTTTTTTTTTTTGGTGGTTTATGCTGACTGATCTTTTGTAGTGACTTTTCCCCCTGTGGACTTGCTTGAATATTTGTTTGTCTTCTTTTCCCTGTCATATATCTTCTAATACTTTCTATTTGTTGAGACACAGTGTTACTGTTATTGACTAGCATTCTTTCTGGATGTTCTTTCTGGGATGGCAGAGGGACTTCTAGACAGTTCAGTTGTGGAGTATATTCTGAGCCTTGTTTTGTTCCAATATCTCCTGTTTTTCCAGCCTCTACCATGTGGAATTGTGTCTGTCATCTCTGCCACTTATGCTCAGAGGTCTCTTGTGGTGTTCAGCTTCTTCTGGTAACTCATTGAGTCCTTGTCTCTGGAAGGTCCCTGTTGATCTTTATAGCTTTCTGATGTCCTGGGTTCCTTCTATGGTTGGATGCAGCCGTGTGGGTTGAGGTGCATTAGAAGTGTTGCAGCTGGGCCTGTCTTTGAGCCAGTCACTGGTTTTATTTTCTGGGCACTGTGAGCCTTGCAAGGTAGTGACTTACTGGCACACACGTCTTCCAGCCACTGCTGTTCAGTAACACCTTGTCCTAATTCTCTACACCACCCAAGTTGTGCAGACTGTCAGTCCTCCATTTAGGCCTTCAGAACTCTTTGTGCTGTCTGTGATACTTCCAGATAGGACTTCCCTTATCAGAACTTCCCAATCACTGATTCTCCCTCAGTTATTTTCCTGCTAGTGTTTTTATATATTCCTATGTGAGCTTGGACGTCTCAGCGTCTTTACTCTGCCTCCATCTTGCCCATTCCCGAGCTGGTCAATCTGGTCTGCTAGAGGCCTTGCCCAGCGTCCAGGTTCTCTGGGTCATATCTGCAGTCTTTCTTCAGCATGGGCTCCACTCACCGAGCTGAGCCGTCTCCCTTCACCTCCAGGGCTTCAGCGAGGGGCAAAGCAGCACCTACATCCAGCCTATCTTTCATGTGCGTGAGTTCTTCTGGGGGTGGGGGAGTTCTCTTAATAGGAACTCCCCAATCAGTGGTTCTCCCTCCGTTATCTTCCTTCTAGTGAGTCCAGGATGTTCTCATTTGGGTTGAAACTCATAGTATGTAAGTCAATATTCTGCTTTCAGTCTTAAATTCCTGTGCAAGCCTGGACTCAGTGATCTTGGCATCTTTACTCTTCCGCCATGTTGGCTTTAGCTCTCTCCAGGAATGTTTTATATATCCAAATACTCCTGTGCTCACCAGTAGTTTTTAGGGAGAAAAATATCACATCTCGCTTGACTGCTTTTCGGTCCTGTTTCTAGTTACAAAAGTAGTGGTCAGAACTATTATCCAAAATAGGAATTACAAATGACAGAAATATTCAGATTTTAAAGCAATGATTAAGTCAATTGTGGGAACAGCAAACCATCTTCCTTATGTTCTAAGATCTACTCATAAAATCGCTAAGGATGTAGATTCTTTTTTATTACAGTTGCCTGGAGAGACTTGATTAAATGAAAAAGAGCAACTTGATTTGAATCTTATCTAGTCCTGGGATTGGCCAAAAGTTAACCCTTCTAGCAGTCAGTACTTTATTGATATGAATGCCTTGCAGCAAGCTTGGTTCAGCCAATTGCATTACCTTAAGGAAAAGTCAGGCTGAGGGCTTGCCGTACATCCAACTTTCAGTCCCTTTATAACAACATCTTAAAATGCCCTTATGTTGTCACTTGCACACTCATTGACAGTACCCCACCCTGGATAAGCCTACTTCCTCACTCCACACTGCTTGTCTGTAGTTCCAAGAGAAGACCACAAATGGTTGACCTGAAGCAGACCTTCTGCCTGAGTTCTCACCAGCTAGAGTTCTTCTGAACCTGGGCTGTACCTTGTAGCTATGAGGACTGTATCTGGAAACGATTTCCCATTTCAACCAGGTGTTAATGACTTTTAGAAGAAGCACATGAAGTTCTTTATCTGAAATGCATTTCACTCATGGAATAGTGGCTAAGGAGACCCCATGGGATTATATTTCTTTTCTTTAAAAAAAAATTACTTATGCATACAGGAAAGTAGGTACAGGCCAGAGATGTGAGTGTGTGTGTGTGTGTGTGTGTGTTGTGGGGGATGGTTATTAGAGGATTCACCAGAGACAGAGTGGAGAGAAGAACAGGCAGATTGACTGAAATACACTGCTGTGGGGATCAGCAGGTGGGTCAGGAGAGATCTGCTGTGCCATGTAGGTCAGCTCCCTGGACAGGGATCAAAATCATGCTGCAGTGGGATGGGTAGCTTTATCATGCTGTGTTCTACCCCATTGAGTCACCAGGGAGAGCCTGGGATTACATTTCGTTTGTGTCAGTAACATAAATCTGGGCTTGCAATATGTGTTTGTTTTGTTTATAAACACAGGACTCAGGAAAGGAAGACAAACTTCAAATCAATTTACCAAATATAAAACCATGATTAAGATAACACTCTGCCACCACTAACAGTCTTTTGGGAAGCAGATAGATATCCTTTGTTTAAAAATAGACAGAAGTACCTCTTATTTCCTTTATTTTTCTTTGTTTGCTTTGAACAGGACTGAAGATGTGAAGGAAAACGTGCTGGCAGTTTTGCTCATTGTCCTGGTTTCCCTGCTTGGATTTCTGACATTGAACCAAGGCTTTTGCAAAGATATGCGGGTACTGCTCTTCTGCCTGGTCATGGCCAGCTGCCAGTACTCCCTGTTAAAGGCAAGATCACATCTCATTCTTATCATCACTAATGTATTCTTGAAAATATGAGATGATAACACAGACACTTGTGATTTCTGTTCTAGAGTGTCCAGCCAGACCCTGCCTCACCGATACATGTAAGTATCAGTAACAGGCGAGTTGCTTGTCTTATGGGCTTGTGTTGAAGACATTGGGCCAGTCAAAATATTCCAAAGGCAAAGGTATACATAAACACACATACTTTATTGTATATAATTTATATTATTGTATATAATATATGCAATACACCTATCTATTGAATGTATGAATAGATTTTTTTAATAAAAATATTAACACATGATGGTCAGGTTCAGAATGGTTTGAGAGCAGCGTATGTTTTGGTGGTCGTGGGGAGTGAAGAGCCTATGGCTGTTGTTTTTTGCCCCACTGGGCTCCTTATGGAAAGACCCTGTAGCCTGGTGGGAAGGTGGCAGAAACAAATTCTTCGATCAGGCTACCTGGTGCCTCTACTTGCATGGCCATGATGCGTATACTCACTATGCCTCAGTTTCTCTATGTGTGAAAAGGAAATAGAAATTCTCCTATGGGATTAAATAGTCTAGGTAACATGCTTTAAACAGTGTTCAGCATAGATAGTGCTTGCTAAATGGGGGTTGTCATGATTAGTGTTATCAATTATGTAAGTATGAGTACTTAGCTGAGCTCATCCTATGTCACATTTTCAAGTGTATTATTAATTTTTATCCCCTTGCCTTTGGGTTAATTTATTGTCAAGGCTCTGGGCTAACCAGTGTTCTGGTTCTCTCTCACAAGCTCTGCAGCACACACAGTCTTGGCTCCTATTGGGTGCTGAGGGACAGGCTTGTTTGTCCCTACTGTCTCCTCTATTTGAGGTGCTCTGCCCACATGCCTTTGTGTTGATTCTACTTCCTGGTGGAACTTTCTGGCATTCTGAGAAATCTTTTTCCTTTGTCATAAGGCCCTAGAACACCCCTTCCAATGAAAGAAAACTTAATCCTCTTTCTCTTGTGCTATAAAAAAAAAAAAAAATGCATATCCAGGATTTAGGACTGCTTTTAAAACTGTGATGGCTCTTGTTTAGCTCATAGTAATTAAGTAAAGCTCATAATTGGACAGTCACATGGCATGCTTTCCTATCTTGTTAAATTCCTCTGTTGCCTGTAATTGGTTTACATATAATACATCTTCTTTTATCCTGGAGTCTGAACGTTAAGATAAGTAGCAGCAGCATAATTAGGGTATTAAGATGTATTGTTATGATTATTGTCAGAAATCTGGGCTAGGTGGTGTGAGTAGCAGTGTGCAGTTCTGAAATGTTCTGTTCAAGGCCCCTCCAGATGCCCCATCATCACCTCTTGCTTCAGTAACAGCACTGCAGTCTTGTGTCTTCATTGTTTTTCTGGGTGACTTGGGGGAGGGGTGCTTTTAAGCATTCAATTCCTATGTGTACTTTCAGGGATAATGCAGAACATGCTAGCAAAGGTGACGGTGAGTACAGCTGCATCATCCTCAAGGATGTGAATGTCCCCCAGCAGGATCCTTACGCCACTGCTCTCAGCTGGATTTAGAGTATCTGTGTGGGTCTAGTTCCAAAAGACTAGATTCGGCTGCCACTTCATCCAAGCAAGCATGTCAGTGAGATGCTGAGAAATGACTTTTCTTACTGTCATAATCAGATACACTCAAATCTCTAACTACATTTTTTGTAGTAATTAATTCACTTACACAGATTTCTAAAAGGACTACTCCTTCATATGAGGTGGCCTTTCTCTAACAGTGCTAGTGAGGAAAGAAATTTTGGCGGCTATAAAATATTTGTCTTGTGATGCGCGAAGCATGCGGGCATTTAGAAGGCTGATTTACTGTACCTAGGTCATAGACGAGAATGTCACCAAAAGGACATGGCCAGGAGGGTCTGTGCTCAGGGACCATTCTGGAGCCTGTCACTGCCTCTATCCTGGTTACATTCCATTTATCAGGGGTTGTCATGAATCAAACTGTTTTCAAAACTACATTACTTTGTACATTTGGGAGAGGGGTTGCTAATAAATTCAGTTAATTCTTGCTTGTGGAGCAACTTACTGGGTTTTCTTCTTTGTTTCCTTCCAAGAGCACAGAAGTAGAAATTTTGAGCAAGTTGTTGAAAATAGAAAAATAATATGTATATACTGCATAACACTATTTATTTCAGATACAGATACAGAATTAAGATGTCATGCCCAAGGATATAGCACAATAGAACCTAGGCAGGAAAGAAATGCATCTGATTGTAAAAGAAAAAAGTCTTAAAAAACAGGGTCGGGTACATGGAGACTGCCAATAGCAGGTGAGGCAATCATGATGTAATTGGCTTACAGATTTATACATTGTTCTAACCAAGACTATGTTCGCCAGGTCCTTCGCAGGGCCTGGGTAGACGGAGTCATCTGGACACATTTCCATCTCCTTTTCCCTTCTATTTGGCATGATTCCTTGTTCACAGTATAAACTCCAAAATCTGAGGGCTATAACTGGTTATATGTTCTACTCATTCAATTGTGGCTGTTACACAGTGAGATTTGTTATCACTTCAGGATATATAAAATAAATAATAGATAAAAGTGAAAACCATTGGGGATGGTTTGGGTAAATAAGTTTGTTTTGTCAATAATTTTCACACTTATTGGAATATTAGGGCAACAGTACAGAGAGCTCCCCCAGGCCCTGTACCCAGTGCCCCTGTGATTAGCCTCATCAGTGTGCTACATTTGTCACCATTAATGAACCAACATTGATACATTTTTATTCACTGAAGTCTGTACTTTACTCGGGTTTCCCTAAGTTTTTACCTAACGTTCTTTTCCTTTCAGGGATCTCATCCAGGAGACTTGTGTCACATTTTAGTCTTCTTAGGCCAATGGGAGCTGTGACAAGGTTTTAGATTTTAGTTTTTTTATGACCTTGATCATTTGGAAGAGTCAGGGAGTTTTTAGATTGTCCCTCAGTTAAGATTTAGCTGATGTTTATCTCATGATTAGACTGAGGTTATGGATTTTCAGGAGGAAGGCCACAGGGCTAAAAAGTCAAGTTATCACATGTAGAGGATGCAAACTGTCAACAGGATTTACCTCTATTTGTTGACATTACCTTGAACTCCTAATTAAGGTGGTAATTATCAGGGGTGACTTTGAATGACATAAAATAATTTCTCAGATTTCAGTCCTACCAGTAAGGTTTTCTTTTCTCCCCTCATGTGTGGTCACTGTAGCTCTCCCACCATCAAAGCACCCGTAATCCTCCACCATAGTCCATTGTGTTCCCTACTCTCCTTCTGGATGCCTGAGATCTTTGGTCAGTTTTCAAGGACTGGTTTTAGAATTTGTTTTTGTTTGGTTTCTCTGTATTCCACATAGAAGTGAAACCATCCAGTATTTATCTGTCTCCTTTTGGCTAATTTCACTGTACATAATTCCTTCCCACTCCGTCCACATTGCTGCAAGTGGGATGAATTGATCCTTGCTGATTGCTGAGTAGCTATCAAAGAAGACCCAATCTTCTCCTCCTATTGAGGGAAATGCCAATGAAGTGGGAGAAGTACGTGAAATGGTTGCTGAGAGGGCCAGCTTCACCCTGGACAGGACTCTGAGGAGTACTTTCAAAACCTCTTCAGTGTCCTCTTGGCTGGACAATTGCATCTACACATTTGTCAAGAGTCACAGATCTGAAAGTTAGGAAATTAGACTTTAAACTAAATCATTCTTTGGAAATATGAACTAAGTTTATAGAAACTCATTTGCCCATGTCTAGAACTTTTAAAAAATTCTATCATTTTTGATTGAAGAAAAAATTGATTTACAACACTGTATATGATTTTAGGGGTATGGGTTCACATCTCTTCACCTCCCAAAGCACCCCTTTGTTCCCTGCCCTACCATTCCATGCTGGTAGCTTCTGTTCTGCAGTCGAATTCCGAGGGGCTGTTTTGGTTCTTTATATTCCAAGTATGAGTGAAATTACCAGGTATTTTTCTTTCTTCTCCTTACTTAGTTCACTTAGCATAATATGTGGATGTCTTTCAGTTTTTGAAGTAGTTTATCAGATTTCTGCTCTGATTAAACGGAAGTGGCATCTTAACAGTCAGCTGTGAAGAACTACCGGCCCTTTGGTTGCTACTCATCTCCCATAGTTCTTTCTCTGAAAGATGCTGGCTGTGTCTGTACACACCACACACAAGTCAAAGAGCCCTTGTCCAGGGCTGCACTTGGGTTCAGCTTTCTGTAGAGCAAATGATGTCTCTAATCCCCACCTCCCAGCTATTCTCCCTTTGCTCCACATTCATAGGCAACTAAAAGAGTGTAGTTAAAAATGTTCGGGATGACTGCAAGTAAACTGGTGGTTTTCTTAGACTAAAGTAAAAAAGAATTCATCAACAACCATCAACAAATGTAAAGTAACCTATACCACCATCAGAAACTATACATATGGTAAGCCTTTGTTAAAAGGAAGAGAGTTCCATGTTGGTAAGCAGAGGGCTGGAGAGAATATGAGGCTATTTTTCTACAGCCTCCCCAGGTCAGGAGCCCATTTCATTCCCCAGAGTCTTTTAAATAAAAGTTGATGCCCCAGAGCTTTCTTCAGGAGTGCTTCTTCCGGGGTTCTGTGTTTGCGTCTCATGAGTAAAAGGGGTTCACGCTTTATGTTCAAAGAAAGTTATTAATAAAATCTACCAAAGTTTGGTTGGTCCTAGAACAATCCAGTGCCAGATATACAATCCTCTCTCTAGCTGTTGGGGTGCTGTTTGTTGGGGGCCCATAGAGTATAAGCAACCAGCCCTTGCTCTGCCACTGTTTTCTGTCTGAAGCCCAGGGCAGATTTCTTTATGGTTATGGCTCTGTTTACTTTTGGGAAAACAAAAATAATATGTGCTTCTTAGAGTATACTGAGGATTACCCACAGGCTTGCACTTAAAGTAGGAGGACTGTGCCTGGGGCAGAGGAAGGCTGGGTCGCTTAGCTGCCTGTGGTCGCTGGGCCTCTGAATGTGCCTAGGTGGGCGCAGGCTCTGGTGTGAGGCTGCTCTTGACTGGACTGTGCCTTGAGAACTGGACATCTGGAGGGGGCATATGCAGCCTGCTGATGGGACGGACATGCCCTGGCTGTTGACAGCCCTGGTTCAGGCACCTCTGAGCTCAGCTGCACTCCAGCCCTTGGGCCTTCTAAGATTCCCTCAGATAACCCCACGTTCCTTAAATAAAAACTTTTTTTTTTTCCTTAACAACAGAGTTGATGTTTTTGACCTCTTGATAAGAAGATCTTTACATAACCTTGTCCCTTAGGCTCATGCTCTGGACAGTTAGGGGTCCTGGAGGTTTTAGGGGCACTCCCCACTGTCCCTGCCCTGTGACCAGAGTGTGAGATTGTGCATGCAGTGAGCTGAGGGGAACCCCAAGTGTACACAAAGACCAGCTTTTATGACATAGCCTCCAATGGGCCCTGAAGCTGAGATGGTCCTCCTCACTGTGTTTCAAGATCAAAAAAAAAAAAAAAAAATGGGAAATAGTCAGATACTAAGTTTTAAGGCAGATTTCGACTGGAGGAACGAGTGGAATATTCCTGTTGAAAAAAAAAAAAATCAGTCCTGATTGAAAAAGATACTTGTACCCCCATGTTTATTGCTGCTTTATTTACAATTGGAAAAACATGGAAGCAGCCCAAATGCCCAAAAGTAGATGACTGGATTAGAAAGATGTGGTACATATATACAATGGAATATTACTCAGCAACCAAAAAAGAGAAACACATGTCTTTTGCAGCAACTTGGATGGAGCTGGAAAAGATCATGCTGAGTGAGATAAGCCAGAAAGATAAAGAAAAATACCGTATGGTTTCACTCATAGCAGGAGTATAATGGACCAGGCGAGAAAATAACAAAAATAATGAACAACCATATACCAGAGACATTCTGTGGGGGTGGAGTGGGGAATGGGATCAAAAACGGGGGGGGGGAAGGGAGGGAAATGCACGGGACTATGGTGGTGGCACAGGGGTGATTTGGTGATGGGAAACCCATGGGGATTACAATTGAGATGAAAAAAAAATGTGAAAAATGATGTAAAAATAAACTTTTTAATAAAAAAAAAAAAATCAGTCCTTGGGGCGTTTAATAGTTGATCCATATGTAAAAGAAAAAACTGGGAAGCAATGATATTTTACTAGCAGGTGTTCTTAGGAATCAATGCAAATAAATGAAAAAAATACTCCTGTGGCATGTATTAATGATAGGCTTATGATGGTTTGGGGCATTCAGATATCTTATAGGAAGTGGGATGAAGGAGGGACATGATGGAGAGGGTAGGTTTTTTGTAAGAGAGCCGTAAGTTTTTTATTTCAAAAATTACAAATACAAAGAAATAGTCTCATAGCCAATAAATAAAGTTGGGCTTGGCATATCCAAGATGAAACCACAAAATTGTTCAAGACAAAGACTTTCAGTTCCTAGAGGATGTATTTATAAGCTTTTAGTGAAAGGAAGAATTTAGGTAAATGGAATATAGCTACTTAATTATATATCTAAAAAATATCATTCTGAAAAACTGACCTAAATGCTTATGCACTTGTATACTAAATTGTTATTAGTATCATCCAACTTATTTCACTAATCACTTGATAGGAAATGTACTAAGATTTAACTTTATTTTCAGTTTTTTTTTTTTTTTTTATGTAGAGGAAGTATTCCCATACCCATTAATCTATGACCTACTTGGATACAAAAGGAAATTTCATAAGAGTGGAAATATTCCTTCAAGACTGAGTCTGGACTCAGGGCCAAACATAACTAGTCCCCATGGACAACCTGTGTTTTTCTTCCTATTAAAAGATGGTCTCAGAATAGTACTGTTTCTATTATGGAAGTGGTGGCAATTTAAATTGCATTTCTAAATATAACATGTTCGAGGCAGTGAATTTCAAAACCCACATCCAAAATCCTATCATTTTAATCTACATTTTATACTCAAAGTAGTTGGTGAACTTGTCTTGGTTGGATTTTTGAACCTTATATATTGTGTTTTGATTGGTGAGATAAAAATTCTTCATTGCCTTTTACTCTGGGAGTTTGATATCATATTTTTCCTTAGTTTTGCTGTCTATTCAGGGAGAAAAATAAGAAATGTTGCTACTTCTTCTGGCAGTATTTTGAAGGCTAAGATAAGCACTGTTAAATTTTGGACCTTTTTCAAAGGAAAGTATATATAAATAGCAAGTTTTAAAAAATTGGATTATTTCAGTATGCTAAAGCCTTTTATACAATATCTGCAGGTATAACTTTATACCTGTATTGTGTTGTTTTCTAAAATATAAGGAAATTAAAGCCCACAACTTATAATTCTATGTCTTATTAATAATGGAGTTCAAGTTGGACCATGAAGAGCAAATAATGGTTTAAATTCGTTTTGCAATTGCAAATGAACAAAACAAATGGCTCTTTCAGTGTTAGAAAACATTGAGGTATATCAAGATTTTCTCCAAGGATGGTAATTAAATTTTCAGGTAAATCGGTTGCATCTGAGAAGTGAAGCATTTCTTCTGAATTCTGAATTGACAGAATAATATTAGGTTTTGTGTTTTTCCCTGTGTGTATATGAATTGTGGTAGGGGTCCGGGGGGGGGGGATTGTTCTGTGATAAAAAATTATATGAAATGGTATAAATTATTGTTTCTGAGGCTTTTTTCATTTAATCAGAATGAAGGTACCATTTAGAAATTGTGTTTGTTTTCTAGGGACACAACCAAATCATAACATACAGCCGGCCAATCTATTTTTGTGTGCTGTGTGGCCTCATTTTGCTTCTTGATACAGGAGCCAAGGCCAGGCACCCTCCCACTTATGTTGTCTATGGCCTGAACCTCTTCTCTCCGGGGTCCCTCCAATCAGCTAGGGACCTCTTAATAGGTGAGTTAATTTTGGGGTTGTGGGGAAGAATATAGGGGAGGGAAGATATATCTTTGTCTTCTGATTTCCTAGAGAAACCTGGTGACTGGCTGAAGCGACAGGCCTCTCCCTGTTGGCTTGCACACCTTCCGAACGCTGTCTGCAAGTCGGAGCCTTGGAACATCCCCAAGTGGAATTGTTTTTTATACCAATGGCTGTAAAGTTGCCCTGCTGTAATATCTGAAGACTAGTCGCTGTGGTGCCTGGTGTGAGGAGTCAGTGGGATTCCCCTGGATAGGGGAGATTTTGCCTTCAGGGCAGCAGCCACAATGCCATCCTCATGGTGACCCATGAGGAGCGCAGTTCTTAGTCCAGGCGGAGGCCTACCTACCTGCGCATCCTGCTATTCGCTAGTGCACTTTGCTCCGTTTACACACGTGATGCGCCTATTATGAGGGCGTAAGCCCAACTTCAGAGCCAGATGACTGACTGGCTGAATTCTAGCTGTGCTTCTTTACTTGTGTTAACTTGAGCAAAATTCAACTCTAATGTGGAGATAAGAGTAGTCCCCGCCTGAGAGGCTGTTGTGAACTTGACATGCGTTAGTATATATTGAAACATGTAGAGCTACTGATGCCAGGTTTGTGCTATCACTGTTACTAGGCAAACAGGCTACCCAGTATTGCCCTGAAGACTTGCCTGATGTCTGAGAGTTTTTGTGATGCACGTTAACATGTGCTCATGTGATTGACCACGTGAGCTGATGAGGCGCTCCACTAAATGCCTCACCCGCCTCTGGCATGACAACTAGAATTCCTACCTCAGAGGAACTTGCCAAAGCCTTAGGTCCCAGCACATCCTTTCTCCAGCTCTCCCAGCAGCTCCCCAAATCTCTCCAATGAGATGAGGGAGGGTCCCTTAATCTAGGGAGGGTCCCTTAATATGTGCAAGTTTTCCTTGTGAAATCTGAGACATCCTGCCCCTGACACTCCTTCCTGCACCCACCCCCATCCTCTCCCTGCTGTGTTGGCAGCAACTGCTCACTTTATCCACACCCAACCTACCATCAGCCCCACTCCATCTGTGTCCTCACTACACTTCTTGTCATGTGTGAAGACGTGAGGAGCTTCTTAATACTCCAGGGTTAGGTACCATGTTTCAGAGAATATCTGAGCTCAACTAGGAAATAGAAGCATGTTGAAAAAAGAAATGGAAATGGCTTCCATAATCACACTCCTAATCAGTACCCTTTTACCAAAGAATATTTAATTTTGCCCTGGTTGACAGTTGCCATCTTATTCTTTTTTTTTTTTTTTAAGATTTATTTATGCATTCAGAACTGGGGTACAGGCTAGAGTGCAGGGGTGGTGAGAGGATTCACCAGAGACAGAGTGGGGAGCAGAACAGGCCACCTAACAAAGTACACTGCTAAGGGGAGCAGCAAGAGGGTCAGGAGAGGTCTCTCACACCATATGGGTCACCTCAGGGCGAGTGGAGTTTGAACTCATGCTGAAATGACTTTAGCTTCTTAGTGCTGTGCTTTAACCCACTGCGCCACCAGTGAGGGCCCGCCATCTAACTCTTTTATATGATTTAAAATTCTGTCAGTCGGATCCTGCACACATAAAACAAGACTTTCAGTTTTACTGTTATCTTCTCATAAATTAGCTCACCTAGCTTCCACCTGAGACCAGCTGCAGTGAAAAAGTTAGTTGACTGCACTGAGATATTAGCCATGGCTGCACAATTTCTGAGTCCATCCTTTCCTGGTCTTCGTACAAACAAGTCCAGAGCTTTTCAAACAGCTGGAGTCCAGAGCTTTGCAAACAGCAAGAGTCCAGAGCTGAACGGTACAGGAAGACTTAGGGGTTATAGATCTGGGGGTTTTAAAGGATCTGGGAAGATGTTAAGAGACTTTGACATTGTCTACATGTTGCCTTTCCTGATCTGCCCCCCACACTTGGTCCCGTATGACTCATGGTCCCCTTATCCATGATAAGGATCGTGGGTTAGTGTTGACAGTTCTGCTCATAGAGGTCTCAGGAATGTGTATCCCAACCTGGGCTATAACCCCTGTGACCCCTCATTGTGCTATTATAAAAAAATCAACATTGTAGAATAATATATAGTTATCTTAGCACAACAAACTTACCATGGCCTCAGAATGTGAAGTATTGTTAAGGCACAAAAAGTAAGAAAGACATTAATGTATTTACTTGGAGAAAAAAACAAACAAACAGATTTTACCGTAGTAACCCCGGCTTGCACTAAGCTACTGACTATGTACATTCTTATATTTTTCTTTAAATCAATTCTATCCGGAGTGAGGATGGGGCAGGGAAAATGGCACTACTTATCTTTTCTCACTGGAATTCCTTTTCCCTCATTAAACCTCCTGAATACATATTTTTGTCTGCTTGTCAACTGTGACAAGTGAAAATAGCGATAAATAATCCATCAAGACTCTACTAAATCACTTCTGAAGTAAGGAAAAATAGAACAATAGCAGTTCTTATGGAAGGAGTGTGTTAAACATACTAATTTGCACTGAGCAGGAAAAGATAATGGTACAAATTTAGTGCAATTGGGAAAGAGGAAGGTGGTAGAGGGTTATACTATTTTTTTCTGATTTTATGAGAAAAAACAAGGGCAATTCAAAGCCATCTATTCTTTGCACAACCTCTTCACCATCTGTCCCTCAGCTACCAAGGGATCTAAGTGCTATATAGCTGCTGTCATTTTCAGGTTGAGAAGGAAAAAAAGGAAAAAAAAAATATTAAGAGAAAACAAAAGGTTATGAAGAAGGAAGAAAGTACATTAGCCTCTCATGGCTGCTGTAACAAAGGATCAGAACAAATGGGAATAACAGAAATTGATTGTCTCATGGCTTTGGAGGCTCCAAAAATCTAAACTCTCTGGTGTTTATTTCCAAAAGTAAAGTTAAAAAAAAATCCTCCATAGTCAGTACCCATTCCTGTGTTCCATCAGAGACTGGTGACCTCTGAGTTAGAGTTTTTATTACTTTCTTTTTGGGTGACTTCAGCAGCCGCCCTGAGTGAGAATGGCTTTGTAACGATTCTCTAGATGATAAGGCCTACCGGTCTTCAATTCTTAGTACCATGTTTTAAGATCAGTAGTGTGTCCTGATGTGAACTGCCCTGGGCCTGCAGGGAGGCCAAGTCTTGGGCAAGTCCAAGCCTGGGGCTGGAGGCACACTCCATGTCTCCCATCATAACAAGGCTGCCAGGGATTTTGTTCTATGTTGCTGCAGTTGTACTGTCCAGTCCCAGCAGATGGCTAGGTGGATTAGAACTCACTGCAAGACAGACCTGTGAGGTGGTTAAGTTAGAAGTACGGGTTGGCTAGTGAAGCAAGGAGCGCACTGATGTGGAAAGGGTGCAGACAAAATGAGTCATGGGCTGCAGGAGAATTCTGGACTTTTTATCAGCTAGCCTATATGGCCCTTTCTGGACTGGATGACTTGATGTTTTCTTTTGTGCATAGGTTCATCGCCTTGAACCTACAGTAATACAGGTACAATAATATCGCTCTTTAAAATAAGGACAGGTTTTACAGTCCGTTACTGCCATGTTCCTGTTCTTTTTTGCACACAGACCTCACATTTTCATGTCTGTATAAAGAAATGTTTCTTGGCCTCAGTAGTTATCATCAGGAGAATTAATTAGGGCATAGACATGTACTTTGGAGACCCAAAATGTGTCCATTCACATCAACTCCACAGGCTTTAGTTTTATTTCCATGCTTCCACCTCAAACTACAAATATAGTCATAAACAGTATTATTCACATTTAGCCAAAGAATTAAGCAAGTGACACAACTTTCATTTCTAATACTTTTTTTTGAAAAGGACTGGAACTGTACCAGAAGTTTCTTCACTTATGATAATAATGAGGGAAAAGGGAAGTAGTAAAAAGTAAGAGAAAATTGTAGACCCCCTCAGTAGTGTGCTAAGAAAAAAAGTTTTTGTTCAAAGGGGAAATTGCCAACAACTACAGGAACTGTCTCATATTTTACTTTGTTACTTTTGGGGAAAAGGACAAATTTCAGCAAGCTCAAGTGTGATTTTCCAAATCTCCTATGAAGGCTGCTTTTTCATTCACATGAGCACAAGAGCTGCACCTCAACAGACGAGCTCCGCCTTGCTCTCATTCACAGCCCTGGCTCTGGTTTTCTCCTCGAGCTCATTTGAGAGGAGAACTCTGTCCTGGGCCGCCTTGTCTGCTGCTCATGAAGTTACCATTCTGCCCACACGACAGAACATCTTCAGTGAGGACTTCCAGCTGTCTCCCACCACGTAGTTCCCTCATGTCTCCTTTGCCTTCCACTTCTTTCTGCTTCCTTAGTTTTGGTCTCATTGCTGAATGGATGTCTTATGGCAAATAGGTCCTCACGTCTGTTTTTCCAAACAACTTTCAGTCTTGGGCAGCATTCAACATTATTCTACCCAGACTTCTGTAGTTCTTCACACTCAGGGTTGTGTCAGACACACAGCGTTTGAGACAATCACTGAATAACACCTTGCTGTATCTTCCCTCTGCCCCATCTTGATCATGCAAACTATCAAGTAGCACATGATCTTTCTATATGAGTTTTGAATCCTAAAGCTAAGAAAACTACTCAGTTTGCTTGAAATTCTATATATTAAAATTTTAATCCATAACTCTGTGTTCTATAATTAAATGTATATGGGCAGGGGAGCAGGGGTAGGGGCACATATGGGTTTCTTATATCTTTCCTTTCATGTCTCTGAGTGCCATTCACAAAAGCTGAAACGAAATTGTGCCTTGTACAGCCATGTCTTGCATATCAATGTCTGTCTGTCACTTCCTGCTTTGGGGAATGTATTCTTCACAGATGTTCTAGGTTTTTACAGGGTAGTTAGAATCTTGCCACAGGGGGATAAAACATAATCAAATCACTATGTAATGCAAGATATAATTCAAATTCCAAGCAAAGGCCTGTTGATTATAGTCATATTCATTACAAGAAATTGTACTTTAAAAAGGTTAACATGCTTTCCTGGTACTGTTGTGGAGTGGTTTGTCCCATACTTATTTTAAACCTATTACTAGTAAGAAAATGGGATGCACAATTACTCCCATTCCTACAATTCCACCATGGCAAGGTTGCATTTCAATTTCTCAGAAATGGCTGAAACACTCTCCCCTATCATTCCTGCCTCTACCATTCATTGTAGTTTGTATCAGGACATAATTTCATGTCTGGGCATATTGGATCAGTTTTCCTTAGTCTTATTAAATCAAATTTCCTTAGTTTTATTAAAGTTTGCTAGTCTAAACTTCATTGACTCTCTACCCAATAAGCTGAGACAGAAAGAAGACAGATGTTGTACATCATAGCATGTATTGGCAGTATTAGTACTGTATTTCCTTGAAACCCAATTTAAATAGATTCAAGAAAGAGAAAATGATAGAGAAGTTGCTGTGAAATGCAGCCCTATTGCGCTCTATTTCTTCTAACAAATGAGCTCTGCGAAACACCGAATTACAGCTAATGGTTCTTCTGTCCAGTTGCACTGTTATGGTTTGGTAGCATGATCTTCCTCTCCTCAGGCAGGGTCACCTTTACCTCCCAGGTGAGCCTGTCCACTTGGAACCAGGTGCCATCACACCATGTGGAGTTTTTCAGTTAGCCACCACTCCCTGCCCATTTCTGGAGGCTGGAGTTCTGATTGAACTGTGGACCTCCGCTGGGGATTGAACTGCAGTAGACATTTTTTTTTAAAAAGATTTATTTATCTATGCTTACAGTACTGGGGTACAGGTTAGAGATGTGGTGGGTGAGAGGATTCACCAGAGACAGAATGGGGAGCAGAACAGGCCGACTGACAAATTACACTGCTGAGGGGAGCAGCAGGTGGGTCAGGAGAGGTCTACTGCGCCATGTGGGTTACCTCCCTGGCCGGGGATTGAACTCGTGCTGCAGTGGCTTCGGAGAGCTTCATAATGTGGTTCTTTAATGCATTGCACCACCAGGGAGAACCCTGTAGTAGACTTTTAACAGTTCATCTGCCCGAAGTCACAGAAACATAAAGTCAGCTCCTTGGCTCCAATTTTGTGCCTCCCTGCTCTGCAAGAAGAAACTCTCCCTCATACATCTCCTCGGGTCTTGCATGTTCCTATAGTTTTCCCAGTCCTCTTTCTCCCATTCTCATTCTCCCAAACTCCAGCATGCTCTTGCAAACTGAAGACCAGTCTTCCTTCTCACTCCCATCCCAAAGGTCTCTGCTCAGTCCTGGGCCTGTCTGCATTCCTTTTCCTGGGCCTCTGCCTTAGCAGTAGATCCTCAGCCTCCAGATGCTCCTCCCACTGGGTGAGAGGGTCAAATATTGCATCCAGGGTTGCAGGGTGGATAACTGGAGGGGGGCAGGAAGGCTGAATCGTAGCAGGAACCCTACCAGGCACTTACCATCATTCTCATCTGTTCACTTTCAGTATTTTTATATTGCTTCCCTGCAATTTCCCTCCTTGGACTCTTCCCACAGATCAACACTTTTTGCATTTATCTTTTGGAACAAATTGACATGCTGTTTTTTGGAGGTTCTGGTAAGTGCTTACTGTCTATTCTTCCTGTAAATTTCAGATAAAGGCGAAGGGGCTCAGTCTTGAAATGAAAGCCCGGCCAGTTAGGGTCTCTTCATCTGGACTATTTAAAATGACTTCAGTTTGGGTAAATCAGGTTGATGGTGGGCCCATCTAGATTCATCCAGATGGTTCACTGAAAGTGGATCACCTACTAGGCAATGGTAGACACAAACAAAAAACAGGAATGTGCAGAATTCTCTGAACTTTGAAATAGCTTTGGGAACTTTCTAACTCCTCCTTGCAAAAATAATCTCTTGTGTGTGGATGTGTAAGAGCTATGTGAGTAGACATAGTGTGTGGGTGTGTGTCCTGGATTATGTGTCAAACTAGGAGTGTGTGAAAGTGAGCTTGTGAATGTGACATTGTCATTATGTGTCTGTACAGACATGTATCCCTAAACATCACTGTGACCTTCATTTTGGTGTAGCATTTATGATTGAGGTGGAACATTACCCAATGATGATGTACACTGCTTAATTTTAAAGCTTTTCTCTAAATGGAAACAAACACTCATCTCATAAAATTGCTATAAAGGTTAAGTGAAATCATGTACATAAACAGAGTAGAGCAATTGATTATTACACTATGCATCACATCTCGGTCACTCGCACGCACACACACACACACGCTTGATCTTCCTTGTTATCTGTTGATCTGTCAGTCTGGCCTCTTTCTGTCTTTCCCACTCTTTCCCCTCTCTCATCCCCCTTCCTGCGTCATCTCCCTCACTGCTTCTCCTCTTCCTTCTGTTGAAATCTATCTCTGTGTTATTTTCTTGGAGTAGCAGCTTTCAGCTGTAAGCAGTAAGCTCTTCATCACCCCCATCCTGACAGGTTCACAGTTTGCTAAGGTGGTTGTCAAGGCTCACCTTAAATGCTTTCCTCCTGGGCTTTCGGCTCAGCAGTCTGTCGTGTTCCAATAGTCACCTATGTTTTTGGCTGACCACATACATAGTTTGTGCTCCTTCGACAGGCATTTGTGTAGGAAAGCTAAAATCTCCGCTTTACTCTCTTGCATTTATTGATTGGGAGACTTGAGTCTAGAAAGTAACCATTGGCGTTTGTGTTCCAGCTGTTTCGGGGTTGACCTCTGCGGTCTACAGCGTGTCCCGAAGTGCTGCTGCGGCTGCCGTGCTGCACGTGTTCTGCTTCAGTGCGGTGAAGGTAGGTGCGAGGCCAAGGACCTTCCCCTACTTCCCACACTTATTCAACCAAGAAATGCCTTTAATAAGCAAATAAATGGTTTATTTGATTATAAGAGAAACAGGATTTTAATATATCAGGAGTGCCAGGGTCTGGCGGATGAGGCTTGGCGAGCTTTAGGAGTCACATTAGGGCATCTGATTTGCCAAGAAACAGGAAGTGCACTGGCCTGACCCTCTCCCTCCTCCTCCATCCTCACCCTCACCCCCACCCACATCTGTTGGAAGGGCCAGTTGTTGACACTGTTTAACATGGTGGAAATCTGTGTTGGCCTTTAGTCCTTCTGAAATACAGTGCAAAAGATGCATAATGTGAACAGAGAGAGGCTGTGGCAGCAGCACCATTTCAGACTCTAGAAAACAGATGACTTTAGACTGACCCAAGGGGATAAAGTTGAAACCTAGGCTGGCAACAAGGGATGATGGAAAAGGTCCTCACTTTGAGAAAACAATATGTTGTATCAGAAAAGAATTGTAGCTGTCAACATATGCCTGCCCATTTGTGAGTACTATTTTGTATGTGATCTGAACACCTATCATATCTGTAAGGGAAGAAAGCATGTGTGGATCCTTGCTTTCCATTTGACTTGTCATACTTCACTGATCTGAAGAGCTCCCTGTAACAAATCTAGTGAATACATTTTTTTATTGTGTTTTCATTTTTTGAAGATATGTTCACTGAGTTGATGTGTTCATTTTTACCCTCTTCAATACTTTAAATCTGTTGTTCCCATGTCTTGTGGATTGTGTGATTTCTGATGAAAATCTGCTGTTTTCCCAATATTTGTTCTCTACTAGTAATGTTCCTATTTTCTTGGACGACCTGCACAATTTTTCTCTTTGGCTTTGTTTTTCAGGATTTTAACAGTGATGTAAGTTGGTATATCATGTCCATTTTTTATTTTGCTGAAGTTTCCCTAGACAGTTTTTTTTTTTTTCTTACCGAGTTTTTCAAATCCTTAGCCATTATTTCTTTAGCTATATCTTCTGTCCTGTTCTGTTTTTCATTTTCTTCTTGGATAATTACATACATGTTGGATGATTCAATAATATTTGCATCTTCTGGATGCTATGGGCTTTTAAAAAATTTTCCTTTTCTTTTTTCCTTTGAATAGTTTTATTGACCTATCTTGAAGTTAAGGAATTATTTCCTCTGCTGTGTCTACTAATAAGTCTGCAAAGAAAAAATATTTAAATCTATTATATTCAGTATTTTATTCCTATTTATGACATTTTTGTTTAACTTCTATATATAACTTCGCTTCTCTTAAAATGACCTGTCTGTGAAGAGTGCATTCTAAATCCTTTCATAGCCTGTGTGTGGTTGGAAAATTTATTTTTTTCTGAATATATTGATTTATTGATCATAGCTATTTTAAAGTTGATATTTTATACATCAACTGACTTTATTTTACAGATTCTCAGTGAGCCATACTCTTGCTCATTTCTACATCTAAGGTGGAGGCATCCATTTGTTGACATTTAGTTTTGAGGAGAAGACTGAGGCTCACTGAATTTTTTTCCTTAATTCTTATATAATTCTCATTGTCTATAGTTTTTGTTTAATGAAAACAACCAATCATAACTAGACTTGGTCCTTTCTCTTTATGTTTTCTGGGACATCATGACTATTTTTATACTGAAGACCCTTAAAAAGAGGAAGTGTTTCTTATTATTTCATTAATGACTTTATTGGTTTACTGAACATGATCCATTATTAATTTTTCACAGACTAATTTTTGTTTGTCTCATTATTTTTCGTGGTTTTCCTCATATTTGTCTTTGTGTTCTGTTTCTGGAGTTTCAGATTTCGACAACAGCTGTAGCAGTGTTTATTGGAAAGTTATTGTGCACTAGGAAATGTATTTTACTTACCTCATGTAATTTAAGCTACTCAGCGTCCTGTTAAACAAGGACTCTCGCATCCTAGTTTTCTGTTATGTGATTTTGCTATCATTCACTAAATGGCTTACTACTGAAGTGAAGTTTGAAGTATGCCACTCAGGTTGTTCCCCCGTTCTCCCTTTATAATTGTTTACTGTTAAAATACTGGTGCTTTAGAACCCTTTGAATCAGATATTTGTTAAAAATTTGCCTTATAGAAAATACCTCTATGTGGTCCCTTTAGAGAAATATTTCATTTTAAAGAGGCCTATGTTATTTTTTTTTCTCTTTGCAGGGTTTTCTATTTTCTCTTCAACATTCTATTATCTATTCAACATTCTCTTATTTCTGTTCAGTTTATAGACTTGCTTTAGTATCTATAGTATTTAAAATTAGTTTAGCACCAAAACTTAAAAGTATTATATTTTGATATAGAAATATGATTCTTCTACTTCCTTAAATAATTTGAAGTTCTGTCTACACTGGGAATGTTAAATGTTCCCATTTCGTTACAGCCTGATGAAGCTGAATCGGGAGTCACAACTCACATGTTTCATTATGCTCGTCACATCTTATACCTGACCCACATAATGTATCTAGGTTACCTGCCTGCTCAGGTAGACGTTAGATTTTGTGATCCCTGTCCTACAATCAAGTTGAAAGTGAGTTGGTTTCTGTTAGAAATTAGGCTCCTGATCTAATCTTAGAGGTACCCTGGGTTTGAACACAGGCAGAACAGGAAACAGTCCACAGCATATTCCAGTAATATACGACCAGTTCAGATAGAAAAATGTCTTTGTGATAGAGTTCCTTAATAGGAAGAAGCAACATCACAGGCCTTGCGAGGTTAAGAATGGAATGCTTGAGACTAGGGCATCTCTTTTGCACCAGTATTTCTCCACATGAGTAAACTGAATAAAGCTGATGCCTCACAGGTAGTGAGAATGGCCAGATATAGCCAGTCCACAGATGTGCAAATTGAGATGCTATGTTGTCTGTCAACCTTGTGGCCTGCCTCTACCATCGTCCTGCCTCTGATTCCCTGATTCAAGTGATGTCAGTAGGTTGTTAGCATGACTTTTTCCTGCTTGCTTTCTCAGTACTTTCTTCTTTCTCTCTCAAATGCAAAGCAGGCATTGTGTCATACGTTAAACCTCAGAACTACCTTTCAGTTTGGTTTTATCTGTGTTATCTAGCATAACTTCCTCTGGGCCTGGTTTATGCACAAGTACCATCTCAAGCTCCAGTGTGGATTTTGTTTCTTGCTTTTTGAATATTTTATTAGCTGTTTAGAGGGAGAGTGGAAGCTAGTTCTCTATGTTCCTACTGCCGCTTTGACCATGGCCCATGTACTGATTTGCCCCTCTCTGTAATTCTCCTATAAATCCTGAATAACAAACAGCTTTTGTAGTACATATCCCGAGACTGTTGGAAATAGGAACAGGCCAGCCCTGTGAGTACTGCAGGAGCTGGGAGTTCACATTGTCTGGTAGTTGGTGTGTGTGTGTGTGTGTATTTGTTTGTTTGTTTAGAAGTGACTCTGCCTGTACTATAGAGATAGGAAAGGGGGACCAATCAATTCTCCTCAGCAGGCTAACATTTATCAAAGATGATGCTGCGCTTTCTGTGATCAGAAAAGAGAAAATCTATCAGGGAAGGTTGTCTAACACGGCCAGTAAATCTGCCTTGTCAGTGGAGGCATCTGCACAGTCACAGGGTGGCAGAGGACTGCTGCCACGTGCTGGTGGAGAGACTGCCCAGATTATAGAACGCTTCCCTTTGGGAGGGGCCCACTCCTCATAAGCCTGGGTAGAACTTGAGAGGACCAGAGATTTCCTGATGGCTTTGTCTCCTTGTCCATATCTTTTACTTTTTGGGTCTGAACTTCAGGCACTGCCCCCAATAAACTGTTACCTGCTAGGACCACCCTGCAGATATTCAGGCATCCTGGACATTGTGGACATTGGGCTTTGGCGCCTGAGGACCTTGATGTTATGGCTGTGTCAGTTGCTGCACTAGCCCTTTCTACCTATCCCCTTTGTACGACTCAACCTTGTGAGGCCTCCCCTGCATTCCTTCCTCCATCACAGGTATCATTTGAATGTTTATTTACTTATGGGACAGATGCTATCATTCCCTCACCTCTTCAAGTTCAACTCCCTCTCCATTCCACACATCACTAATTGGGCACAATTTTTTTCACTGAGGTCAGTAAGGCCTCAATGCTCGGACACAGAGGCAGCCAGCACCAGCTGATCAGAGCTGGTGCCCCAAGTAATAAAATCTGTGTAGAATCCTGGGCTGAAATTTTTGTTTATTTCTGCTTTTCTCTCTCTGTGTCATATTATAGGTGCAAAACTGTTGGATCAGAATAAATAGATTCAGTCTTGAAAGCACTCTGATAACGTTGTGATGGAAATGAACACATCAGAGGCGCTGGGCTTTACTTAGATGTTGAGACAGGCTTGTTACCAGGTAATTTAGGAAGGTTTACTTCATTTCAGAGAGTATTGACTTCTCTAGTTTAATGTTTAAACAAGTACCACGTAAGGTAAATAGTATAGGTTGTTGTTCAAGATTTCTAATTTTCTATTTATATTTTGAAATACCTTTGGTAAAAATAAAGCAGTTTACATTTCTCCCTTCATACTTGGAAGCCCTGAGCTTTTTAATGATGGCAGCTGGACTCTCCACTTTAAAATGCAAGTGAGCCTGGCCATCAAATCAGCAAGGGACCCCTTAGGAAAAGAGAAAAGTCACCCATCTTCTACCTAACACACTGACCCAGAGCTGTGATCCACTTCCTATTTAATGATGCTTTTGTTTCTATCTTTTGTGCTTACTCTTTGCATCGCAGACTGGATATCTTTTTTCCTTTTATCTCTGCTGTACCATGATAGATTGATGGGCCGTTGTGAACGATTTCAGTATGTCAGCTGCCTCGCCAGAGATATATTTCTCAGTGTGGGCCTTGATATGTATTTATGTTCTTGCTTTTCAATTCTCTCACTTGATAAAAGCAGATTGAGTGACTGTGAGTTAATTCTACTCTCTGGAATATTAATTAGGGGAAAAATTTAATCCTTCTAAATTTCATACTCTCTTTGATTCATCCAAGATGGTAGCCAGTAATAGATGCATGGACTCCCTTATTGACTTAAATATTTGACAGTTATGTACAGAAACAACTGGAATATTTGTTCCCTGGAGAAATGACTCAGTAGTTAATTAACTGGGATTTTTCTATGTCCGGATAAAGCATGAGTTCCATTATTTTTTATAATCCCTTACAAAGAGAGTCTGCTTCATTGATGGCAAGGGAATCCAGGGGTTGAGGCACATTATTATAATTTAATGTTTCCCAAGAATCATTAAAAATGGCCTGTGGGAGCATTTCCCCCATGTTCTCGGTACGATAGTGATGCAACTAAAACAATAGCTTTTCCCCTGCATTCAGGTTTTAAAATCGAATTGCAGATATAAAACAAGCCCATAGTTCTAGAATAGTTTTAGTACTGAAATGGATATTAGCTATCCCTTATTCCAATTCCTTGGTTTTATTATTTAACATGAGAAAATGAAGGTCTAGAGGGAGATGGAGTAACTGATTCAATGTCATACATCATAGGCCCCTGATTTTGTGTCTTTTCAATCTTTTGTGTCATGCTCTAGCAATCTTAAAGTGTAAATATATTTTTCTAGTCAAAAGAATAATACACAAGTCTATAAGATACCTTTTAAGTCTATGCTACTTTAATTTTCAAAATAATTTCCCAAGTGTTTTCTCATTTGTCCTTTATTATAGTTCCATGTAATACATAGGAAGGATAATAGTATTTCTGTATTCCAGTGGTGAATTTGAAGCATAATGCTTAAATTGTTTGCCTAAGGGCACATGACTAATTCACATTGTTTTTTCCATTGTAAAATGGATTAGTGATACCTGCTTCATATGAATGTTGTCAGAAGCAAATGTAATTAAGTGGATAATGTATGTAGTGTCAGCTTGAAGATTCTCAAAAATGGCATGGTGGACAGAATTCTTGACAGATTGCCAAGGCTTCTACCCCCTGGTATGTCACCCTCTGAATGTTCCCTTGCCTGGGTATGGGCAAGACTGTCAGGAGGTGAGGTGTCCCTCCAGTCACCAAGTCATGCTAGCTGGTAAAGGGGAGGGGATTTTGTTCATGTGAGGTTCCTAGTCAGTTCACTTTAAATTGGTCAAAAAAGAGATATTTGAATGGGTGTGACCTAATCAGACAAGCCCTTCAAAAGGGTCTAGAGGTCAGAGCCAGATGAAGGGAAGGAAACCCTCCCTGGTTGGTTTTAAAGAAATAGCCATGTTGTGGATTGCTTATGGAAAGAACTATCTGTAAAGGGCCTGAGGGTGGCCTTTCAGCTAGAGTGAACCCCCAAAGATGGCCAACAAGAAAATGGGGACTTATGTCTGATAGTTGCAAGGACCTGTATCCTGCCAAATAGCAGTAAACTTGGCGACAGCCCCCAGTCTCAGGCTGTCTTGGCTGTACTGTCCTGCATCCTGCTAAGGTCCTAAGACAACACCCAGCCAAGCTGTGCACACACTTCTGCCCCTCGGATGTTGTGAATCACACCATTGTGTTTTCTAAGCCACTAAGTTGGTGGTAATTTGTTCCATCACAATAGAGAATAAATACAAATAACTTAATTAGCAAACATATGATGATCGCAATGGTCATGAATATAATGGTGTACTAGTAATATGTTTGAAAATAAAATCCCAGTTAGTATTTTTTCCCTAGAATCATGCCACTTGTGGTTGCAAGGGAGTGGGAATTACAAGTCTTTTAGCTCGTCCCACTACTAGTGAGGAGGTTTGCGCAAACAGAGGAGGGGGAAATGAGAATTAGGTAGGCAGTTAGTACTTAGTGCCACATTTTCCTTTCTAGACAGTTTTAAAAAGTGTAATTGATTTACAAACAAGTTCACACTAGATTGTTTTATTACCTCGAGATTGGGTGGGGTCACTTTGTGGCAGTGGCACTGATTTGGGGAAAAATAGGCAGAATAATGAAATCTCAGTTGTTCAAAGAGGAATTGCAATTGTTGAGCAAAGCAAAGATGTGAATTCAGGTTTTGAAATATCAAATCTATGAAATGTAGTGAAATCTATATTGGAAGCACTCTGTGACAGTCTAATTTGGAGTGCTAGGCAGGGAAAGGAAAGGACAGGGAGAAAAACAGACTCCAGGCCTGGAGTGTGAGCAACGATGACCCTGGTAAAATTGCAAGACTGTGATTATCCTGGCCACACTGGTAGGAGCTTATTTTCTCTCTTCCAAAATCTTGTGGACTTTTGATAATATTCACTTGATATATTTTTTTTTTTGCATATAATCAATTCTCTGTAGGTAATACACATATTCACCACAACTTAGGAAAATGAAGTCTCTATTGCCTTATGTTTAAAGAGAATAATACTTACCTTCAGGTGTACTGTGAACTAAATGTGAAAATAATATTTAAAGCAGATAGTCAAGCCGTTGCTCAGTACGTGGGAACGATTGTTTGGACTTGAGAGCTTGTTTGATTCTAGCAGGGGAGCACAGCTACTCTTATATCTTGACCAATGAACAACAGTCCATCTCTATTCGGGAAAGACCATCCTCCTCCACCAAGAGCACAGCTGAATCAGCCCTGGCGGTCAATGGGGTGACAGGTGTTGCCAGTTGGAATGCCCTCACATCCTCTTGTTTGGGCAACTGCTCATCATTCCCACTGGATCACAATCTCCTCAGAGCCATAGACTGTGGCTTCTGATACTTTTATATCTTTTATAAAGCCCATCCTTGTTACATAAAAGGTGAACTACGAACTTTGGCATTGAATACATACAAATAACTGCGAAGGTTGAGAAGAAAAGTAAATGTCCATATTTCTACCCCAAAATATGCATATTAGAGTGTGTGTTATTTACATTTATATATGTTGATATAGATAGGATTGAATGCATGGTACCTATCGGTATATCTTGCTGGCTAACAATCTATTTTCCCCTAATAAACACGATTTGTTATCTTGAATTATAAACATTGAATATTTTTCACCAAATGAAAAAGTATGAAATAGAAAAATCTACTTTTAGTAAACAATGAATTCTGATTGTCATCTTTGTTAACATGAGCATTTATTAATGTGCTGAACGTATACTAAGGATCACTATGAGTTAGACTCAGTGCTGGGCACTGGGGCTGTCTCCTGAAATTGTCAGGGTCCATGAGGAGTATCAACAAGAGCTGCAACAGAGCGCGCACTGGCTGCTGGGCAGAGGGTGGCTCTGTGTCCAGTGCAGGTTCTTGATCCTGTGACCACTCAGGCCGTGTGTGCAGTGTGAACAGAGTGCTCAGTACAGGGATAGGAGATGCAGCTGATCTTACCGGTCTTCTTGAACCGTAGGGGCCCGGGACTTATCTCAGAATCACAGTGATGTGATTGAGTTCTTATTTGCGGATATACAGAAAAATAACCCTGGTTCTCAGAAATGCTCTGATATTTATTGGGTTAAGAAGAATCCCTTGCTTTTATCTTTAAAAGAAGGTGGTTCTATATGCAGTCTATTAGGAAGGTCATAGCAAAGTAAAAATTTGTTCGCTTTGCATTCCCCTTATAGCCAAAGCCTCAGGCTGCCCTGTAAATTCCATCATAGAGATGTCTAAAATGTCTAAGAAAAAAAAAAAATGCCAAGATTAAGATTCTCTTCAGAGAGTACTTTTATATAAAGTTGAACTTTCCTGTGCATTTTCATCAAAAAGAACCCCCAAATGCCTGTGAAATCTACCACAGAATTGTAGGACTATTAGGAAGTTTTATTTCTACCTCATAAAAACATTTCAAAACCAGTGGGAGTTTTATGAAGCCAATGCTCATCAATCCATATCATTCCCAATTCAGAGGCCCTGGAGACACATCTCATAGCAATTAGGGATGTTGGTTTTGAAACAAACTGTCACATGGTGTACACTTCATTATTAGTGGGTGATTCATTGTTCAAAACCTTATCTCCCTCCAAAATCTTTGTGTGTGTGTTTGTATTTGTGTACCCATGGACATGTGTGTATGTGTTCAGGAGAATAGTAGCTATTGGTAACAAAACCCAAGATCTATGCATTTATATTTAAAACATGAAAATTTAGTTTTTTTATATTTTAAAATAAAAAAAATCTAATGTGTCAGTCAGTACTTCTGCTCTTCCTTTCTGCTTTTCTTTGTGAAAAGAAACTATTTGATACTACTGAAGTATGTCTTACAGATAAACAATGTTTTTGATCATTTTTATTACAAAATCCCATTGCGAGTCAGTTGTCTATTCTTTATCAAATATCAATATTTCCTTCATATAAAAATGAAAGTAAAATAATTTTCAAATGCATTTTTTCCCATACCCTATCTATGACTTGACAAACTCTGCTTTTTCTAGAAATTTGATTCCTAGGTGCCGCTAATCCTTAGAAAGCCTCTGTTACTTTCGCTGTTGTTCTTTCCCACCCATCACATACAAAACTGCCTGGGGAGGAAACAGGGAAAAGAAACTTGCACCTTGGAGTCCTACCTGGTGCGTGATTAATGGCAGAATAGCCAGGAGACTAATCAGAAGTCTCCTGGAACAAGGAGAAAGTAATAAACAAAAGGGAAGAAAGGCAGTTTATCACATTGGGGTTTCCCTCCCAACTTTACTTCTGTAAAATAATTTGGAATAGATCTTTCTTATACTCAGTCTTTTTGTTTGTATTTCTGTGAGATGTGTATGTCTGTTAAGTTGTGGATTTGTTAAAACAATAATATGTTCATAAGCAATAAAAGCCTAACAAGAAAAACTTTAACACGTTTCTCTTCCTTCTTTTAGGCAAGTTTATACCTTACCTCTCCAAGGAAATTATCTGGCTTTTAAACTAACTTGAGAAAAGGAAATGCTAATTTTTCTCTGGGATAACTTCATTTTATCGCCAGTGTTGGGAAGTTCTTCCTTCAATTACTTTCAGATTCCATTACTGATGCTAAGCACATTTTCTTTTGTCTGGTCGTCAGATGATGGCAGCTGGCTACCTTTCTTCTCCATGCAGAAAATTATGCAGACATGAATTGTAGAGGTCATTGCCCTGCTGTGTGTTTTCTTTGAGCCTCACTATTTCTCATGCTTTTATCTATTTTTATGTTCTTTGCATATGTTTTATGAGCTGTACCTTTGGAATGTCCCCCAGACACCAGGTCCTGTAGCATAGCTGGCTCCATGAGACCCGGTTCATGCAGCCCAGGAGCAGAAGCCCTCCCTTGCATAGGGACGTGCTTATTCCTAACTTCCCTTTCCAACCCAGCTCCTGGGGGTAGGCTCCAAGGAGCTGAGCTCGCTGAGCTCACCGGTCACTTCCCCCTCAGGATTGGCCTGCCTGTGTTAGAACACGCACTGAAGTCAATGGTGATGTGAATAGAACCTAGTATGATTGAGTGGGAGATGAATAAATGAATAGAACCATCTGTAAAGCTGGAAAGTTCTAATTTAAGGTGATTGTGCAAACATACCAATCTTCTTTTTAATGGAAAGTGGTGAGGGGCCCACAGTTAACCCTACAAAAATTGGGAGTTGTGGATGAGCAGAGTCCTGAATTTGGGGCTTGGTCTTTGTCTTGCCCTGTAGGGTAAGACAATGCTATTCTTCCTGTTTTCTTACTTTACCAGTAGTTAAAAGATGTAAGACAGCTCAGCTACAATATTTCTTCCAAATATAAAATAATCCTGTCTCAAAATGTGATTTTGCAAATATTGACCTTCTGCGTGTGATAAAATAAGTCATCCAAGTAGTCTTTCTGAATATTTCTTGTGAAATTCACCCCTTTTTTACATATCTCAGTCAGATGTGTTGCTATAAAAACACACATCTGTATCCACTGGAATAATAAACAAAGTTAAGCACTTAGAGTTGAGGCTGCTTCCAGTAGAGAGATCAGGAAGACCCCAGTGGTCTGCCTTACAAGCTGTCAGCATGCAGGCGAGCCCAGGTTCCTTCCAAGAGCTATATGGAGCTCTGAGGATGGGGTATGTTAAACACACAAAGAGCACATGGAATGTGGAAGACTTACCGTCTGCATCCTGTCCTTCAGAGAGGACTAAGCTTGCTGGCACCCCTTTCCTCAGACATTATTAAGGAAAATATTCATCCCATCTAGAACACACTTCTGTCCCTTTATATCTAATAATTTATCCTGTAGCTATTGGTTATGCTTTAAGGAAATCACATGTATGGAGGAGCACATACGGACTTTTAGTTTTACTAATCTAGACACACACCAGAAGGAAGATAGCAGCTTAAAGTAATAAATGAGAATTACCCCTAATAAGAGCTGTCAGTTCAGACTGTGTAGCTTGGGATAATACTGTCACATCTTGACAAGGTCAAATTCACATCTGGGAGAACGCCTATTTCCTGATTTTTCTGTCTGTGGTATAAAATGTAAGGGTAAAAAATATCTGCAAAACCTTGTTCATCTCATCATGTCTTAGAGGAAGAACATACTTATGGTTGATTCTTTTTAGTTTTTCTTTTAGGAAATGTGATTTACTGTAGTCCTTTGATTTACTGTAGTCCTTATTCCCCTTATATGTTTGCCTTTCTTCAAATATTTATGACCCCCTGTAATTCATGTTGAAGTTCTTTTTTTTTTTTTTAATGCATACAGAACCGGTACAGGCCAGTGGTACAGGGGCAGTGAGAGGATTCACTAGAGACAGAGTGGGGAGCAGAACAGGCAGATTGATGAAGTAGACTGCTGAGGGGAACAGTGGGTGGGTCAGGTGAGGTCTGCTGTGCTGTGTGGATCACCTCCCCGTCCGGGATCAAACTGGCACCCAAGTGGCCTTGGTGAGCTTCACAGTGCTGTGCTTTAACCCACTGCACCACCGGGGAGGTCCCTGTGTTGAAGTTCTAACTCACAGGTGACAGTATTAGGAGGTGGGGCCCTTGGGGAGTGGTTAGATTGTGAGTGTTAGATTGTGTCCCTTCGTTATTGGCATTTCCTTTATATGAGAAGGCTGACACTCTACCTTGCCTCTCCCACTATGTGAGGATTCCATGAGAAAGTGCCCATGAACCAAGCGGTATCTTATACAAGCCTTGACTTAACTTTGGACTTCCCAGACTCCAGAACTATGAAATAAATCTCTTCTGTTTATAAGCCATCTGATCTGTATTTTGTTCTAGTAACCTGCATGCACACTATAGTATCTTAGTAAAGCATATATAGTGGCAAACATTTACTGAGCATTTTGTGCTGATGATTAAATATTTTGCACACAACATTTCATATAATATTTACAAATCTACAAGTATGCACTATTAAATTATCTAAGGTAAGAAAACAAGCTGAATATCTTGCCCAGCATTTTAGTGGAGAGTCGGGGTTGAAACCAGCAATCCTGTTGCCAGAGCCTTGGTTTGGGCTCCAGTTCTGCAATCTAAAAGATCAACCCTCTCTGTAGTTGTAGATATTTAAATAAAACAATCCATATAGTTTGTATATTATATGCTTTATGTAGTAAGGTGCATTAGTTCCATACATATTGATTAAATGCTTTTCATACCCCATTGGCACTGAGAATACCCTGAGGTCTAACACAGGAGTGCCTCTGCCAATGTGCTCATCCCAGCCAAGGGATCAGATGTCAGTCAAACACTCACGGATCTGGATAGTTCATCACAGATGGAAAGAAACACCCAGAAGTAGAAGGAAGGGGTAGGTGACATCACGCATCTCAGCTCCACAGGTTCTGAGCCAATATTTTTCACTCCCACTCCCTTCTCTACCATTTGCTGTTTGAATAGTAAGAGGGAGGGTCCTAGCTGTCTTTTGCTTTTGCTTGGAGAGATCTAATTAGTAGAGGATGAATGAGAGACACATTAGTTAAAGGACAGCTAGCAAATAAAAGTAGTAGGTAAACTTCTTGAATTATATGCAGTCTAGATTGAATTTATCATCAGGAATACTGTCCATCGAGAATACTTTTTCTTTTCTAATGAATAAACTGATGCTGACACACTACTTTGCAGTGTGCAAGACTGTTTCAAATCTCCAGAGCAATGCTCAAGAAAGATGCCACTGTCACATTTTTCCAAAGTAGGTGAACAATTCAGATGTAAAGTTAATTCCACAGAATCATTCATGAGCTTACATTAACTACCAGCTGTTCTGTATGGTGACAGTCATTTCCATGATCATGGCTACTAAATGCTTCTCATAGTTCTTCTTCTTTTTTTTTTTTATTTATTGTGCATACAGAACTGGGGTACAGGCAAGAGGTGCAGGGGGCAGTTAGAGGATTCACCAGAGATGGAGTGGGGAGCAGAACAGGCAGATCGATGAAGTACACTGCTGAGGGGAGCAGTGGGTGGGTCAGGAGAGGTCTGCCAGTTGAATGGTCACCTCCAGGGCAGGTGGGAATCGGGGCAGGTGGAGATCGAACTCATGAGGAAGTGGCTTTAGCTTTTTAGCGCTGTGCTTCAACCCACTGCACCACCAGGGAGGGCCCTCTAAGAGTTATTTTCTTGAGTACATTTGTGTTTTCATGAACTGCATGTAAGAGAAGTACCCCAGCCTTCCTGAAATTGTGAATTAAAGACATGGAATAGGTAAGAAGAGGAAAGCAGAAGGGCAGCGTCAGCCACCCTCGGAGCCAGTTGAGCTGCATTGGCCATCAGAAACTGCTGCAGGGGAGGGAGCATGTGTTGCTGTGACTTTTCTGTGTAAAGATCCACTGAAAAGCACACTCTTGACTCACACTGCCTCCTGCTCTGCTCCACAACAGGGCGCCCCTCCCGGGACACTTCCCTCCCCACACCCTTCTGCAGTTACCCACAAATTCTGTCTTTTCCAAGGCACCGTGCCTGCCCTCACACAGAGGTGCTCCCTGGTGCCTCGCACAAAGTTGGAAGCCAATAAATGTTTGGTTAGGAAAATATAAAACTCCCATTTTTTTCAGAATAAAGTCTGCTATTACTGGTGGTATTTGAAGGAAAAATGAGAGTTTTAGAGTCAAGGAACAATTCTCTGATGATCTGTCATTTTGGTGGAATCTCACTGCTTGACCATCTTTAATGTAAGCTACTTAGTTCTTTTACCCTCTTTAATTGCTAAAAATTCTTCCTGCACAGGTCATAGAAGCAGGCCTGCTGTAATCACAATAACTGAACTGATACAATCCTTGATGACTGATCTTTGAGCCAATCACTGATGGAAGAGATGTAAGGCTGCTCCCCTCAGGGAGCCCAGTACTAAGCACTACTGTGCTCAGCACCTCTCATGAGTAACAGGAGTGACACACCTTCAATGCTGCAATAGAAGTGTTTAAAGGTAGTTGTTTAAAAAAAATATTTTATTTACTTATGCATACAAGAACTGGGGTTCAGGATAGAGGTAAGGGGGCCATAAGAAGATTCACCAGAGACTGAATGGGGAACAGAATAGGCAGATCTACTGAACTACACTGCTGAGGGGAACAGTGGGCAAGACAGGAAGGTCTGCTGCACCATGCGGATCAGCTCCTGGCTGGGGATCAAACTCATGCTGCAGTAGCTGTGGAGAGCTTCACAGTGCTGAGACTTAACCTCTTGCACCACTAGGGAGGCCTGAAAGGTAGTTTTGATGCACAGAGGATTCCAGTCTACCTGGAAAGCCTAGTCCTGGGTAGTACGGAGCAGGTGATTCTTCTCATACTGGGTACTGAAGCACGGGTAGGAGTTTGCAGAGTGGAGTAAAGCCAAGGCAGACAGACCATGTTTGTGAAGGCAGGCACAGGAATAAATATCTCTATGGTATTGTTGTATATATTCTAAATGGAAGGAATGAGGTAAAAATCTTAGAAGGAATAAGGTTAAAAAACTTAGAAGGAATGAGGTAAAAAATTTAGCCAAATTTCTAACTGGTTAATGTAGTTTCCTGTGGAGTACATTTTATTTGGTAGGCTATCAGGAGTCATTGAAAAATACTGAAAGCCAATATTGTAGTTTTTTTGCCTTTTATGGGAGGAGGACCTTTCTTTCTTTCTTTCTAACAGTTTATTTTTACATCATTTTGTACATTTTTTTTTT
>NW_004567131.1:1651280-1651773 GCF_000260355.1 Condylura cristata
TTCTTGGATGTCTACTTTCATCTCCGTCTTCAAATTAGGGAAGTTCTCTTCTATTATCTCTGTGAATATTTTCTCTATTCCTTGGCCTTTCTCTTCGCCTATCACTCTGATATTTCCTTTCCTAATGGTGTCAGATAGCTATTGAAGAATTTCTTTATTCCTTTTCCTTTTTGCTTCTCTTTCTTTTTCTTTTTTTAATTCTCTTTGTTTCTGTGTCTTCGAGGGTGCTGATTCATTCTTGCATTTCATCTATTCTGTTTTCATAACCTTTCCCAGCATTCTTTATCTCTTCTAGCAGCCTTTTCATTGCCTGCATTTCTTCTATTTCCCTTTTGAATGTCTCATTTTCTTTCTTCAGTTCGCTGATGGCTTGTCTCATATTTTTTTCATTTCTTTCATTCATTTCCTTCAGCTCCTGGATGGCTTGCCTCATTTCATTTTGTTTATTATGATGATTCTGAATTCTTTATCTGGTAGGTTGAACAGTTCTTCT
>NW_004567131.1:1653713-1674262 GCF_000260355.1 Condylura cristata
CATTCCTACCAGCAGTGCAGGAGAGTTCCTTTTTCAAGGAGGACCTTTCTTTTGTGATGTGGAGGATGTCTTAGAGTCTGTGGAATGGAGGAAGGGTATGGACATCGACATCCGACTTTTTTGCTATGAAGTCATCATCAGTCCAGAAATGATACACAGAAGCCTTTCCCAGTAGGATAATATGAAGGCTAGGGACAGATTGGAAAGGTGTTCAAAGATGCCTCACTGCTACCTAAGAACTAGCCAAATATTGAGATGATGGAGAACCTTTTTGCTCAGAGTATCATGTGTTTGTCACCAGGCATGAAACACTGAACTCCCCTGTGTCAAAAAGTTTTATTTTTTAAATTATTTTTAAGTTTCAGGTATGTCACCTCAAACTTACATAATGTTATAATGCAATGCTATCTCAACATCAACAACAACAAAAAAATAAAAACTTGTGGGGATGATGCCAGGGGCTCTAAAATTTTCTTTTAAGCTACTGGGCTGACCCTTCCTGGCCTAGGATGGTTCCATGCAGCAGGTCCCCAGGGTTGGTGACCTTAGAGGGAGGACATGTCCTCTCACATAGTGTGGGGAGGAAACATGCTGAAGGAAATTGCAAAGAAAGATGAGAGAAGCAGAAAACACAGCAGAGATTTCCAGCAAAATTTGTGGATTGGTGAGGAAGAACTGCCCAGAATTAGGAAAATTAGGAATTAAGAAAATATGCCATTGTGGGACCTCAAGGATGCTGGGACACTTTGTGGGGCAGTAGGGTAGAAGGGTGAGCTGAGAGGAGACTGGGGCCCCTGGGGTGGGGGCCTGGTTGTTTGATCTGTCTGTGGAGCCTGTCTCCCCACTGAGGTCCAGCTTCTGAGCTCAGTGACTCAGAGAGGCTGGGGTGCCCTGTGCACTCTATCTTCTTTGTGGAGAAGAAAAGGTACCACATTTTAATTTCTAGGAATGCACCTCTTGCAAAAATAAAACTCACTGATCCTACTAAGGGTGCCACTTTCCTGCATATCTTAGCACTGACAAACCTAATGTGAGCACACTGCACTCACTCATCTGTATATTTGATCTGAAGCATCATTAACAACTTGTCTTCACAATAAAACACTTGATAAATTCACAGGTCAACATGTGAAGAGAAAAGTATTAAAAGTCTTTATTAGATCCAGTTTCGAGAAGGCACTGGCAGATCCATTGCTGTTGTTGGAAAGTTTCCTCTGTCGGTGAGAAGATGCTTTGGAGCCAGTGGGAGTGGCAGGTGGGGGAAGGAGCAGCACCTGTCCGCCTCCATGCACCCCTGTGGGGTACTCGGGTCTCCTGCAATCTGTTCTTCACCCTGACTGCATTGCCCTGCATCAGTGCTTCTGTGAGATGAAACCTGGAGTCATTGCACTTTTCAAACCTTTTTTCCTTCTTTAGGGGCAGTCGTTTGTTTTACGAAGATTTTGTTTCAGTCCATTGGTTGACTTAATCTCTTCTCTTGGGTTTACACATCTTACATCTCTGAAAACCACTGATTAACACCAAAAAAAACACAGCCCATGCCATCATTATTAAGTGTTCTGCTAGATCCAGAAGAGGCAACATATATTTTTAACATTACATCTTTTAATTACATCTTTTTCATCATTCCACCTGCACCACAATGGAATGACCTGCTGTGTCACGTGTTTTCCTCAGGAGCCGTGGAGCACACAGCACATCCCAGCCCTGTTTTCAGCCTTCTGTGGCCTCCTGGTTGCACTGTCCTACCATCTGAGCAGGCAAAGCAGCGATCCCTCCGTGCTCCTGTGAGTACCACACCACATACCTCCACACACAGCTCTGACACACACACACCCGTGGTGGGTGCTGCAGCCTTTCTCTTGAGTACTGTGGTCATTTGGACTCTTGCTTTAACCTCATTGTTCACTGGGTGAGGCTGAGGGGAATGTGGGCCCAACTAGAAGCCAATGAAATGGGTCACCTTCCAGGGGACATTTAGCCTTGATGCCGATGCTTGTGAAGTAAAAGGTGCAAAGCCAGGATCAGTGGCTGCCAGTGCCCACATACCACCTCTTTCTCTTATATGAGCAGCTCTAACAATTTGTGGTTCATAAATTGGCTTCCCAACCTTCATTCTAGGCAATTATCCTAGAGAAACTAGACTGTCGGCACCCCTGTACCGAGACGTTTTGTTTTGTTCTGTTGCTTTTTGTTCCCAAGACACCAGTGCCCTCTGGGTTTAAAGTGAAGTTCGTGCCAAAGTTTTAATAATAATCCTTAGTCATTTATATCCATCAATCAATCACAAATTAGGTAGGTCATCTCATGTGATTTGTCCAAACTTTTAGAAGATTTTGAGAAATTGTAATTTTAGGCTGCAGCAAAATGAAAGACATAGAGAAATGGGGCAAAGTTAAATATGCTTTACACGGGCGTTTGGGTCAAGCATTTTACAGGAATGTTGGGTTTTGTTGCTGTTTTTTCCCATGAAGATGAAGTGCAGGTCGGGTGGCCAGAAGGGAGAGTCCCATGTGCTTACTTAACTGCTGCCAGTCCGAAGAAGTGACAGCTCTTGACGTTCTTGACTGTTTTAATTAGGGTGGAATTTGAAAGTCTAAACACAATCTTTGTGATTGCTTAAGTATGCAGTTATTTTTCATTGGAATTATTTAAAGGAAGGAGCACTGGCTTTTGTCATTTGTAAGGATGAGGTCCAAGGTAAAGTTTGTCACAAGAGCAACATAAGTAAGACCTGTGTGTTTTTCCATTTTCAGGTCCTTCATTCAGTGCAGATTGATTCCTAAATGTTTACATCAAAATCTGGAAGAGCTGGCTGCAGACCCTCTCCCTGAGAAGATGAAGGACTCAGTGGTGAGGGATGTGTGTGTGTATAGAGCAAGGGTGTTGCTTGGTGTGACGTGTAATTTGTCAGCAAAGCTCATGTTCTCACAGGTCCAGAGCTTGCAGGGCCTGGGGATGATTAGTGCAGAAAGAGGTGCCTTTCTTGGCCTATACCCAGCAGCTCATGGTTGTTGAGCTGCCTGCCAAGGGGACACCTATAGCTTGTCAAGGTGGGTGTGCCACATACACACACACACAAACACACACACACACAGTTGGTTCTTAGTTGAAGGCCTTTTGCCAGAATATGGAACGAACCACATTCAGTCAGTTCCGCCCACTTAGTGGCACCAAAATGCAATTGGGTTGAACATGAATAAAAGTTTGTCAAATAAACACACAGCCAAACTGCTTTCTTGCCATGCTGTGCACAGCCCTCTCCATGTATTCTTGCCTGGGGCCGAGGCTGAGCTGAGAGTCCTCTGTCCCAAGTTGTTTGGCTCAAAGTTGACATCTGCACAGCCTTTAAGGGGCCATAGACTTTAGGCTTTTATCTGGGCTGTTGGAGCAGGGAACAACTATATTGTGTGGAGCACATGAGAAGACAGGAAGGAAGAAGAGAATCCAAAGAATGCAGAAAATGAGGGTATTACTTTGTCCACCAAGAAAATGGTTTGAAGTAGTTTCAAACCCATTGAAGCAGGCGTGGTCTCTTAGGTGTTTGTTAACTTCCAAACATTCAAACCTTGGAAAGTAGTGTCCACTGATTATGTTATCCCCTGTTCATTTTGAGTACTGAGCATGAAATAGTCTGGTGTCTTAAACTCATGCTTTTTCTGTATTTTTAAAGAATGGCAGATCACAGGAAAAGTGGTGAATGGGCCATAAGCGCAGCTCCTCGAGCCAGGCCCACACCTTACTCGTCTGGGTCTCAGCCCAGAGCCTGATGCCAGGTCGGTGCTCAGTACATTCCTGGGAACTTAGAGGAGGGAACTTGCCATTCACCAGTTCATCATTTCAAGACCATGTTCAGGCTCATAAACAACATAGTTACACTTAAAAAATTCATACTCAGCTCTTTGTCCCTTTGATTGTGCTCACAATTTGAGCTAGAGCATTGAGGCTTTTTAAATTTTTTTTTCTTTTTTTTGCCACATAAGGGAATCAAAACACAGATCACTTTAGTGATTAAAGCAGCAACACCTTAAAAAATGAAGCAGGGTACTTGGTGATACTGCTAGGGCTAATGAGATGAGGTACCAGTAAGAGAGATGTTTGAATTTCAAATATAACACCAACAACCTGATCCCTAATATTTACACTGGGAGTTTTTCAGGGAGAAGACAAAATTGACAGTTTCAGATCAGTTTCTGTAAAAGCCACAGACTGGACCAAAGTCTCCCCAAAGGTTTTGCCATAGATCTATAAGAAAAACTATCCCCCAAAGTTGTCTCTGATTTCATGACTGATGTTACTACTGTTTTTTTGCAGTAAAAATAATGCATGGGTAACAAAGAAATACAATAAGAAAATTGCCTAGCAGACACTGGTAGCATTTCATTAGTATAATTAGATGTGATGGGTTAGGTGCTGTTTGACTCATTTTCATATACTTTGAAATGCTTTGTGCAATGTAGAACATATAACTTGTAGGTCATTTAATATGATCCTTGCGCTCATTTCTCTGGAAAGTCTTCTGGTCTAATTATAATATTTTAATGGGGCTATCAGATTCAGCTTTTACAGTTTGATGTATAATACACTGGTATACTGTGCCATAGTACAAGCATAAAATTTCCCTCTTGTTTTCTGTGATTTTCTTTCTCTGTTTTTCTCTCTGACTCTTATTTGCTCTGTCTCTTCTTAAATTTTAGTTTGGATGAAAAGCCCCTAGGGTGTCTCATTAGACCAGAGTTTTCTAGATCCCCCTCCTATTCTGATTCATTTGGTCTGTAAAATGGGTGGAGAGGGCTGCAGGTCTCCTGTTAATGAAAACGTCCACCCAGGTGATTCTATTCAGGTGACTCCTGGGCTGCTTTAAGGAACATTGCTCTAGAAAGACTGAGAGACCTAGAGTTTAGTCAGTGAGCCTGTGCATATCATGCACACAAAGTTAATTACCAAGATTCAATCATTAATGAAGAAAAAAGCTTTCAACTCATTGCAGCGTAGGTTGGTTGGGCCGTTTCACAAACTCTGATTTTGGCCTTTCAGGTTTGCCCATAACTTGCCTCACTTCCAACATTCTTTTTCACAGTCAGACTTTCACTGTGTCTTTTTCTCTGTTCTGAGAGACTAAAACAAGCCAAAAAACCACTTAATTTTTATCTGTAAAATTTTAACAGCTTCTTTTAGACTATTGATTAATCACCTTGACTGCACTGTCTTAAAACTGCTGGGTGTATAATGGCTCCTGAAGTTTCTCTTTAGCACTGGAGCGTGAAGTGCTATATAAAAGGCCACAATACATTTTAAATATTCAATATACTAAGAATTGGTACATTAATTAGTTAAATATGTGTGAACTCATGCATGAACATTAATACTGGTGAGTGTTGTTTTAGAAGTTCTAGCTAGCATAAGTCATGGACGAGAAAAAAGTATCACTCATTATATATGCACATGGGATACCCAGCAAGTTTATTAAAACTGACTTGAGACATAAAGATTTAGAAAGGCATTCTAATATATCAGAAAGAACCTGGGAAAATAGCAATATACTGAAAGGTGATCCAACTCACAATAGCAACAAAACATACAATAACAATGATTTTAACAGCAAGTTTCATAAATAAACTATAGCCAACTATTAAAATGTAGATAATTTCTGAATAAGTGGTGATAAATAGATATAACCTAATTTTGAATAGGAAGACTGAGATCTGTGAAATGGCAATGCCTTCTAATAAATGTATAGGTTTAATATTATTCAAAAACAGTTCCAAAAGCGTTATATGCACACATTGGGGAAATGATACAAAATTCACTTAGAATAACAGTTAATATTAGCTTTAAAACATGAAAAAGATGAATAAAAAAGAAAAGCTTAGTTCTTTGAGATACTCTTATGAAGATTGAATAATCATCAAAATATGTGACACTCAACCAAGATTTGATTTTCTTATCAAAGGAATACAACATCAGTAACTTCTGAAGAGGCACGTGATATGATAAAAGATGGGAGAGATTTTTCATTAGTAACAATACATTATAGGAATCCTTTGTTACTTAAAAGTCAATTCCAGATGGATTAAAACCTGAGAGACAAAACCTGTAAGCACTTAGAATTACAGTTAAAGGAAATTATCAGGATAGGAAAAAAAAATTTAAGCAATACAAAAATTCAAATTCATTAAAGTAATGACCTTTGACTTTTCAAAGGAACTTACAGAAACAAGTCAGAGAATGGGAAGCATTTCTCAAAAGAGGAAATATATAATTGGTTAAAAACATGAATACACATTCAAACTAATTAATAATGGGAAACTCCAAATAAAGGCCATTTCACAACTACCCCACTGACAAAAACTTAAAAGCTTTCCTAATTGTTAAGTGTTGACAGAACATTGAGCAGGGGAACTCTCATATACCACATGGTGTGATTTAGTGTATTTCCTTTGGAAGCAGCTGAGTATTACAAAGTTGAAATGTTTTATGCAATCATCAGTTGAAATGTTTTATGTACTGGGGAGTAGATCTTACACGTTTGTAGCAGACTACACATATATAAGTTTGTTCATCATAGCATTTGCTCCAAAAGCACCAAACTGAATCCATTAGAAAGTATATCAGGAGTAGCATGAGTAGGAATCACCAAGGAAAAGCCCTCCATAGAGCTGCATGGGGTGGCATATGTGAATTAACCAGTAATGTTGAAGAAGGAAACAAGACACAGCAACACTACATACATGTGCAGTATTACACACAGCACAGTGTCCTTAATTGGGTGAAAATTGGCAAACTGAACTGCTTACAATGGTATACATAAGTAGCAAAGTCACTTTTTTTTAAAAGCAAGAAAGTTATTCTCACCAGAAGCAGTATAGTTGTTAGAGCTCTCCAAGAGCGAAAAGAAGAGTTTATGTCTTAGCCATTCTTTAAATTGTGTATATGCATGTATACATAGCTTGCATTATTAAAGTGCTGAAGACATTCTCAAGAGCATGGCATAAAATCAAATATTCTCTCAAATTCTAGAGAGGGCATAATTTTTCTAGATTTGTAAAATAATTTTTATTTTTATAAGATAAAATAAATAAGACACACTGGCCCTCCCTGGTGGCGCAGTGGTTTAAAGCACTGCACTAAGAAGCTTAAGCCACTTCCGCATGAGTTTGATCCCCGCCTGCCCCAGAGAAGATCCACATGGCACGGCAGACCTCTCCTGACCCACCCGCTGCTCCCCTCAGCAGTGTACTTCATCGATCTGCCTGTTCTGCTCCCCACTCTGTCCCTGGTGAATCATCTCACCCTCTGCATCTCTGGCCTGTACCCCAGTTCTGTATGAATAAATAAATCTTTAAAATAAATAAATAAGACACAGTTAGATCTCACTACACAATAAATTTAAACTTCTGTATGTGAAAGCAAGGCAATGAAATTCAAATACTTAAACTATTCGTTGTAAATTTGAGAAAATTTCGCCAACTTTCTTATACCAAGCACTCCTACAATTTAATTATTAATATTCTATAAACAAATATTATATTTCATCTAGGGATATGATATTTAGTAAGCAAATTACCCTCCTTGTAGAAAAAAAAACAGATTGAAGTAAGAAAACTTTTCTTTTGTGTTCACTCACTTAGCACAGGGTAAATTAGTGATATTGCCAATTGTGACAATGTAAGAGCTCTTGACATTGTAGCTGTGAGTTATTGCAGTCATCTGAAAAAACACAATTTATCAAGGATTGTAAAATATTCATAACCTATTATATAGTAACATCTACTTGTTTTTTTAGGGAATTAAACCAAAATATGAAAAAAGATTTAGGTGCATAAAAATGAAAATTGCAGAATAATTCATCTTGATAAAAAAAAATGGAAGGCAACCTAATCTCTGGCATTCAGGGAATATTTGCAGTAACTACAGCTCATTCACTTTTATTTACTGAACTAATGTTTCCAGTGTCTACTGTGGTGCTGTTAGGACGTGCGTGGATGTACAAATGTAAGGCCTACACGTGGCAAGATATTTAATCTTTAGATGACTGTTGGTAAGTTTATACAATAATATATAAAAGTATCACAAGATAACGTATGTTGAAAGAATTAGAAAATTATATGCACATTAAGATTAGATCTTTTTAAAATATGCACAGAAAGCCCCCTATCTATCATGATTATAGTTAAATCCAGGATCAGCCTTCACTGGCAAAAAATATTGGTCCTGAATACACAAAAATGCTAATACTGTTAGTGTCAGGATGTAATGATTATGAATGATCTTCCCCCTTTCTCCTCTATGTTTTTGAGTGCTGTAATGTTATTATACTGTCCTATAATGGAAAAATTAATTAGTCATAAAAAATGGTAGATTGTCTAAATTTGCATTTTGCTTAGATCTTTGGCACTCTCCTTTTTGTTAGATGTGACATTATACAGTTCACTTTTAAGACTCAGGAAATTTATCAAAATGAAAGAGATCCTAAACCTCTTATTTAAGTAACTCAAAAGAGTCATAGATTCTTTTGGTCTGTAAGCATATGAAGGAAGATGGCAATTAAAGTTATTCTCCTTTTGTACAACAAAACTAAGACTAAAGCAAAGCACACACCAAAAAAAAAAGACATGTTTTTATCTTTCACAACCAAAATTGTATATCAACAATGTATTTTTTTAAGGATTTATTTATTTATGCATACAGAGCTGGGGTACAGGCCAGAGGTGCAGGGGTGGTGAGAGAATACACCAGAGACAGAGTGGGGAGCAGAACAGGCCCACTGATGAAGTGCACGGCTGAGGGGAGCAGTGGGCGGGTCAGGAGAAGTCTGCTGTGCCATGTGGTCACCTCCGGGGCAGCAGAACTCATCCTGAAATGGCTTTAGCTTCTTAGTGCTGTGCTTTACCCCTCTGCGCAACCAGGGAGGACCAACAATGTATGTTTTAATGAGCAAAATATTTAACCAGAAAGCTTATCAAAATTACAGACTTTTTGCAATGGTGTTTTGCAGAACATAGCAACAATCTCTGAGGCTATTCTCCTTCCTCTTATTATTTGTTCCAGAAAATGTTATTCTTGAAAATATTTTTTTTAGAGAAACTTTGATAGGTACCTGTAAATGATATTTTAAAGATTAAGTACATAAAAAAATGCTCAATGTCATTAATGGAAAATTCAGGTGAAACCACAGTTAGCTACCACTACACCAGTGTTTTGTAATATCATATTATTGGCATTCTGAGCCCAGTAATTATATTTTTAGGGATTACCATATTATAATACATGTAATTATAATACATGTAATTGCATATATGGCCTGTAGCCACCAGGTGCCACTATCATCCCTCCCTCTTCCTGAAATATAACATTCAGAAATATCTCCAGACATAAGCCCCTTGGGAGATAAAATTATTTATGGTTGATAATTTATATACTACAAAACCACTGCATGGCTAAAATAAAAAATACTGACAAATGTTAGCAAAGATATTGAGAATTGGAACTGTTACATATTGTAAGTGAGAGTGTCGAATGTGTACAATGACTTTGGGTAAGCATAGAACAGCTTCATAAAAAGTTCAACCTAAGCCTACCATATAATTCAGCTATTCAATAAATAGACATTTACATAATAGAAACAAATATCTGTGTTTGGAAGATTGTCCATGAATATTTGTAGCCATTTTATTTCTAATAATCAATAGCTGGAAACAACTCAAATATCTATCCACAAGTGAATGGATTACTAGGTTGTGGTAGACCCACATATAAAAGAATATTGCACAGCAATAAAAAGGAACATATTGATACAGGCAATAACATAAAGACTACTTATTTTACAATTCCATTTATATAGTATTGTAGGAAATGAAAGTAAATTGTAGTGACGGAACAAATGAATAGTTTCCTGAGACTAGAGTAAGGGAAGAAAGTAAGGTTAGATTAGAAAAGGTTTAAACTTCTAAAAAGGTTTCCTTTGGAAAGGAAACCTAGGGGGATGATGGACATGCTAGTTATCTTAATTATGATGATGGTTTCCTGAAGATCTAAGTATGTCAAAATGCATCAAAATATGCACTTGTGTATATGTAATATACATATGAAAGGTTTTTATATGTCAGTTATAACTTGATAGCGCTATTTAAAATTTTATAATGCAGAAATGAAATGGGAAGAAAGTGCATTTCATAAAGTCTGAGTAATAGTCTGTATTTAAAAAAGATACTAATGACACTGACAAAGTCATTGGAATTCTGAATTCCTATGTATCAGTGTATTTTGGAGATAAATGAGCATAAGTTTAGGTCATTCTGTTATTCCACTTAAGAAAACTGGAAATTCAACTCTCCTCCTCCTACTGTTGTCCTGGCGAACACTTCTGTCTTTCAACAAGAATGAGTAGTCAAAGATGAGATTTAATTTTAAATGATAAGATTTGGGGAAATGTATATCTTCCTTTTGGATAAACATGTACAAACACACACACACATACACATAAAACTTGAAATGACCTTTACCCAATCTGACTGGTAAATTAAAAATGCACAACCTGTTCTGGCCCAAAGATATAAGTAAATATGTCAGAGGCTTCTGTTCACATGATAATATAAAAGCTCCTTTAAAGCCAAATAGAGATACTAGCACTTCACCCCCTTATCACGCCAAGGCCTGTGAAGGCTGGTCTTTATTCCTAGAGACTAACCTCAAGCCTCTTCACACGTGCTGAAAGCCTTGTTTTCCGTGGCTAGCAGACATAGGCTACTCCCACAGGGTGCACTTCCTTTCTCCATACCCCTGCTAGCCCTCATACGGGAGGCAGTGAGCAGTCTTTCTGGCGCGTGCCATTGAGAACATGGCAGAACATGCCTGGGGAAGGGAGGGGCCGAAAGCATAGTTTCCTATAGTTTCCAGTATGCGACAGCATGTGCCTCATGTACCTGCTGACACAGAGTTACAGAAGGAAAGATGACTGGCTTTCTCTTTGCAGAAGGAGATCTTAAAATCGGATCTTATCATGTGCTCGGTGGCCGCAGTTTTATCATTTGCAGTCAGTGCCAGCACCGTGTTTCTGTCTCTGCGAGTATGTATCCGTTCAGCTTCTTGCTCTTCCCACAATTTTCTTCCTTCAAAGCAGAGCCCAGGTAGAGCTTTCAGGTATTGCCAGAAGAGAGAAGAAAGGAGGCAGCAAAACCCAACTGAGAGCTTTAAGGCACATGTATGTGTGCTGTTTTGTCCACGATGATACTGGGCTGGCTGCACACAGATTTGGGTTAGTTGTTCTATCTCACTCATTCCCCCAGAGGGAGAGAAAGTTCTTCTGTTTACAAGAGTAATAATGCATCCCCTGGAATTCACCCTGTGACAGGAATTCACCCTGTAACCCTCAGGAGTGGTAAGACAAGCTGATGGCAACCACCACCAGCCAGGAAGGCAGGAGTTGCCAGATCAGGAGTGAGACAAAGGTCATGCAGCCAAAAGGATGATTGGAACATGATTTTCAGTTAGAAAAACAAAAGCAGTGTTCCAGATGGGATTTCTGGTGTAAGCTTCTTAGGCCATTTGTCTATAAAAAATATTACGCATGTGTGAGCTCCCCTTTCAGCGAGGAAAAGTCTGTAAGCTGAGTTTGTTATTCTCCACTTCTTTTCAGGAAAAAAAAAAAGTTTCCACAGTTCAGAATTCCCCAGCTTCTGGAGTTCCCTAGGAGAATTCTTCACCCCTTCTTAGTGCTTAGTGGTTCTCAGCATGGATCAGGTATACAGAAGAAATTTTCAGAAGCCTGTAACAGGAGCAGAGTGCAGCTATCTATTCTTTCAGAGAAAAGGGGAAGGACAATAGTGTTATGTATTATTCATGGCCCCTCTTCCTAGCTGTGTAAGCTAAATAATGAGATTTGCCCTCTTTTATCGCAGCCCTTTCTCAGCATCGTGCTGTTCGCCCTGGCTGGCAGTGTGGGATTTGTGACCCATTACATGCTCCCTCAGCTTCGCAAGCACCATCCGTGGATGTGGATTTCACACCCTGTTCTTAAAAACAAAGAGTATCAGCAACGGGAAGTGAGAGGTTAGTAATAGACCTCTCCTCAAAAATGTGGTGATCAGTCTACTTTGCACTGGAGAGCGCCCAGCCTGGAGAAACGACTTGCTGCCACAAAACTGTGCTGACCATGGTCACACTGGTAGATGTCATATTATGTATATTGAACCAGAATTTTCTGAAAAAGAGTGTGCATCTGGAATATATAGCATGTAGTATTGTTTCCCGAACAAGAAAGAGAAATGAATACGATATGTTTTATGTAACTATTAATCGGTTATTGGTATTGAGGAAAGTATAACATTGAGACCTAAAGATGTTGCTGTTCCTGCTCAAGTTATCTGGAGACCAGGAGGAGAAGCATTTAATTAGCAGGCAAACTGAGGGTTTCTGCCATCCGCTGCATAAAGGCAAAACATACTCCTACTGCATGAGAATTCCAGTAGAACAGAACTTTACTAGAATTAGTGTGCAATAGAGAGAAGAGAGCATAGTTAAAATATTTAACAATAATGATGGCACTCGGGTGATTTGGTGTTGGGAAGCCCCCGGGGATTACAACTGAGATGGATAAAAGCACAAAATGATGTAAAAATAAACTACAAAAAGAAATACTTAACATTTAAACACCCAGAACTACCCATCCCTTCATGGACAACTGGCCAGCCACACAGGATTGGCCCAAAGTGTGTAAGGCACCTTCTGATGGGGACCCACAGGAAAGGGGCAGGCTAGTCTGGAAGGAAAAGGGCAAATCAAAATTTCTTTCACCCACATTCCTGTCACTTTCAAGTGCCTCCTCTGATGTCCCCCAAGTCCCTGGTACTAGTCAAAGACAGGCCAGCAAACACAGCTGCTTCTTCGCCTGTCTCTGCTCCATGTACCTCTTCCAGGTCTCCTTGACTTCTTCTAGTTTTCTTTCTGCTCCTTTATTCTCCCAGAATTCTCTAGCTTCTACTTGCTGCTCAGTCCTAAACTTACTTTTTCTATGGGGATTACTCTGTTACAACTTGACTGCCCTCCCACCCTCTACAGAGTGGAGTGAGGCAGACAGAGCAAAGACTGGCCTTGTCCAGTGAAAAAGACAGGAAAAGAATACTGGTTAGTCTGAGTCTCCCTGTATTGTGGCAGATCAGAGAGTGACATTCAACACTGGAAGAGGTGAGTGGGAATGGTTATTAGTGAGGTTGTTTTCTTCCCTGAAGTTTCTAGAACCCAGTTTAAATTAGAATTACCTAGATGTTTTAGATCAGTACTGTCTCTTCAATGCAAAGGAAGGTGAATGTGCTTGAAAGTTGACTTCTCTGTGATGGGCAAGAGGACAGACATCATGGCCCTGGACGTCTGTCCTGTCAGGAGGCCAGGAGATGTTCACACTTGTTAGCACAGGCTCTGGATGTTTCTCACTTGCCTACATTAGTTGTTTATAGCCACCTGAAACGTAGCCAAGAGTGATGCATCTGACAAATAAGGCTCATAATGAAAAACAGATTGCATTTCAAAATTATGTACATTGGGAGGAATATACATATGTCTAATATATGTTGGTATGAGTTTATTGAAAACCTATTTCCTACCCATTTGGTATCACCTGTGCCTCCTCTGCCTGACCTTTTGCTTTTTAGGTATTAATTTTTCATTTATTCTGCTAGCAACAAAACGTGCACAGGCATCTCAGGTCCTCATATAACTTTTGAGAAAATTATGCTCATTTTTTTTTCTCATAAAGTCACAAAATACTGTAGCTAGTAAAGGAGGAAGATAGAGCAGGGCTTGCAAGGCCACAGCATTCCACAGCGACCTCGTGGTCCTGTAGCAGACCAGTAACTGAGAGCAAGCCTAAAACTAAGCCAGTGGTAGACATTGCTCATTGATTGAAATTGGCCTGTAAGATGAGACATAGGGGCTGTCCATCCCTGTCACTGAGTTTATGTAATTCTAGTGCACCATTTTACAGAAGAGGAAACTGAAGCCAAAAAATCAAGAGGTGGAACTTGGGTCTCATCAAGTCTGTGGCCAGTGAGTGACCAGAATCCTGTCCATCACACACTAGATATTTTCCACTACTCATGTGGCTTTCAGTCAAGTGAGGAGATTTTGTTCAAGCTGAATGAGTCTCTGACTGTTTTTGAAAGCACCATTACCCATAAAAACCACATCGCTGCAGTAGGTCCCGGAAAATCTGGCATGCCTTAATCAATACTAAGGCTACAGAACCTGAGTCCCTAGTCTCAAAATTCCCTACAGTAAATTCTGGACATTCCTGTGATTTCTTAAACACCCCACATTCTCTCACTGCCCTCTCCCTGCTATTCCTTTGGGAAGTGTTCTTTTAAGCCTCAACAGTCTCTCGTCACATGACTCAGCTTTTTATCTTTTTTTTTTATAAAGATTTATTTATTTGTGCATACAGAACTGGGGTACAGGCCAGAGGCTCAGGGGCGGTGAGAGGCTTCACCAGAGACAGAGTGGGGAACAGAACAGGCAGATGGACAAAGTACACTGCTGAGGGGAGCAGCGGGCGGGTCAGGAGAGGTCTGCCACGCCATGTGTCAACTCCCGGGCAGGTGGGAATCAAACTCATACCGAAGTGGTTTTAGATTCTCAGTGCTGTGCTTTAACTCGCTGCGCCACCAGGGAGGGCCACATGACTCATCTTTTAGGTCTCTATTAAAAAAAATCATTCCCTCAGCAGTCGTTCCCTGACCCCCTAGACCAGTCTGATGTCCCAGTTGCTCCCTAACCCTCCCCTTCCATAATGTTCTGTAAAATGATGTTGAGCATCATGTCTGCTTGCCAGTGCTGGCCTGCCACCACTTACTCTGGTGCCCATCACAGAGGCGTGTTTACTTACTGCATTTAATTTAAATATCATCAGCCTTATGTTTGCTAGAACAAATTTAAAACTGAGTGCACATACCTTCTTTCAGGTTACCTTCCTTCTGCACAGCTCTGATATGTATTTTTACTTGCTGTGTGAAAACACTTGAAGATACGAAAGTAATTCTGACACAGAATTTAGATTATGATGAAATGGAGCTGTGTTACCACTCAAGTTAAAGACTTAAATTGAAACAAAGTTAAGCCACCTCAGTTCGTTAAGTTTGAGATTAATTTAAGAATGCATTCTCCCTTCCTATTCCACATCAACAAGGTGTTTAGCTGATAATTGCATTAAAAGAATAAAATTCCATCACTTATTCTCAATAAGTGATGCTACATAAATTCAGCAGTCCAAAGAATAAGGGTTATTGGTGGGGGCAGGATTAAGTTTTATTAATGGGTATGTATGAAGTTGCTCTTTTTGTTTTGCTGTTTCCACCAATCTGATGAATCATGCTGAAAATAGCAGAGTGGATAGCACTACAAATGATGCCATGTCAGTCAGGCAGGGAATTTGAGACCTAATAGCCAAGGAACAAAGTAAAACAAATCTGTGTTCTGAATTATGATCATGATTCTATACAAATGACGTTGAATCACATCTGTTCTGAAAGTAAGACGTTGGTCTGTTTGAAAAGTTGTTTTACATAGGAATTTTCCGAATTACATTTATCTAAGAACTTTCCTAATTATGTCAGTTTGAAAAAGGGTAATGGAGTTGGGTCACAATTTCACATGGTCCTCCAAAGAGAAATTTCTGTGGTGATATAATTCTTGGTTCTTAAGAATTTGAGAAAACTTGAGGTGTTCTTACTTGATGACCATTGTGTAAAGGTTGGTTTTAATGACAGTAAAAGATATTGTGATGTAGAATAAGGGTGTTATTGACATTCATTTGTTTACAGGCTCATTCACTTAGAAAATGTTTATGAATGTACTATTCATTTAAAAATCATTGTTGAACTTCTATATGGCCAAATCAGTGAGCCAGTGAGATGGGGTGACTAAGATATAGTTTTCATCATCACAGAGTTTCTGACCTAGTAAGCAAATTTTTGACTGCACAGGAATAGAAGAGCCAGAATTGTGAATACACAGTGATACAGGATCAGCACTCTGTTCAGCCTTACAGGAAATACAAAGGAGTAGACAGAGATTCAGAATTTAAATAAGGAGCTTCCAATTAATTGCATGTTTATTGGTGAAACTTTTCCAACTGGTTGAATATACATATAAAATGGAAAACATATGGGGTTGTGTAATTTAATGCTGAAGTAATGTCTGGCTCAATATTGGTTGAATAAGCAAATGAATGATTAGTTGCTTTATAAATTCACTGAAGGAAGAGTTCCCTGCTGGCAGAAAAAGCTCTGTGAGGTAAAGACTGGTTGCGAGGACTGAACTCTGTAGTGTAGAGTGAGATTCTTGAAAACAGGTTTATCACTGTGAAAAAAAATGGTTGTTGAAAAGTTTAAGCTGTCATTTTTGGATATATATAAATCAATAAAAACAATAGAAATTATTAAAAAATCTATTGTCAATCTCATTTGACTTCATTTAAAAGTTTGCTAAACCCATTCATTTTTTTTTCCTTAAGCAAGTTGTATTTAATATAAAAACATTGCAGTTCACAACAACTCTATCATGCTTATATTTTTTCCTTTTTGTATGAGTTGAAAAAGAAAAGTAGAATGGTGAAGTGTCTGGAAAGTACATCATACAGTATGGATTTAAGGAACTGGGAGTCACTCAGAAAGACGTCATAAACCTCACAGAAAGCAATGATAAACATTATGCTAAAAGCTTGTTCTCCACCAAAAATCTTATTGAATCTCCAAGGCCCATTTTTATAGTAGTTAACATAGTGCCTCCCACATTGTGGTCAGTTGTGTTCTTTAAAAAGAGGGAAGGGAAGTAGGAAGCAAATAGCTCTAGGACCAATGAAAGTTCGAAGGAGATAAACTGTCAAAGAATAAAAAGTATTCAAAGAGAAATGAACTCTTACAGGAAGCTTCTCTCCTGCTGAATTGATTTGAGTGAGTCTTTAACCCACTGAAAATGAGGACTTGACAGTCATTCAAATAGATATTATTTATTATACAGAACATTTCCTTTTTTAAATTTAAATTTATTTATTTCACATCATTCTTCATGTTGTGCATTTTTTCATCTCGGTTGTAATCCCCATGGGCTTCCCACCACCACTTCACCCATGTGCCATCACCATAGTCCCGTGCATTCTTCTTTCTGCCCCAGTTATGACCCTATTCCCTTCTCCACACCTGTAGAATGTCTCTAAAAACCCACTCATTTTCATTCATGAGTCCTGAATGGGTAATTCTTACACCAAATTTCCTTCGTCTTTTAACAAATCTTGACTGTTGATTTGTAGGGGGACTTTCTTCTGCATGTGACAAACGTGTTTCCGAAATAGTGCTTTTTCTAATCGTAATGTTAAAAATCAGACTGAACAAGATGTGATGAAAAGCAGCAGACCGCTGACGGCTTTTCCATCTCTGATTCTCTCTCCTTCTACTCACTAGGTATTTCTTCTGGTTCTTACAATTTTTCTAAATAAAAAAACATGTTCTGTCATTTTGTTATATTTCAGATTAGTTCATCTACTCACTTCCTGTTATAAAAAAATAGGGTTTTTCTTTCTTATCTCCCTCATTCATTAATATTTCCCTTTCTTCTTCCTCCAGTACAAACTCAATCTGTTCTTTTTATACTATTAAGCCTAATTGCTGTTCAAATCTAGCCTGGTAATATAGCCTTTTACATTTCCTTCTGGTTCAGATTACTGTTTTGTATTTGATAGCCTCTCTAACAGTTATGTAAAAGATCATTTTGTTCAGTTTCCACACAGGAACACCTGTCAGAAAATTTATTAGCTCCATTTTCTCCTGGAAGCCCTCCTGGCACCTGTTCCAATTGTCCCTTATTACGCTTCTTTTTATGAAGCATTTCTCCCTCTCATTCCAGGGCAAGGGTATATTGGGATCTCTCTGAGACTTTGCCATCTCAAAGTGCTTTCATTCTACCTTGTACTTAATGGGTACTTTGTCGCCTGCCAGGATGGACACACTTTTCTCGCATGTTAAGATAATGGTCCATTTTCTTTCAGCTTCCACTGTTGTTGCTATTGAGACGTATCTTTTAAACCCCAACATGCTTTTATATGTACCCAGGTTTGTTCCTCTAGGAAGCTTTTGGAAAGTTTGGGAGCGTATGTAGGGGCATGGTCCAAGAATGGGCTTTGGAGGAAGACAAGCTGGCCCAGCTCCTGGTGCTGTCACGTGCTATTTATGCTTAACCATCCTGGCTCAGTTAAGTCACCTATAATTGGGGGTAGCTACAGCAGAAATTTGTGGGGGAGATGAAGTGAATCAAGATAATAAAGTAGCATATTTGGCTTAGTCTTTGACATGCAGAATATACTCAAGAATGCATCTTCCTCTTCATCTGGTTCTGAAATTCAGCCACCCTGCTCCTTGCTCTGTGCTCACATTGCCCATAATGCTAGGCTGTTAATTGCCTTTTATTATATGGACATGGCCTACAGTTTTGAAATTTTTGTCAACAGGTGATAGTACTACTTGAATAACTTCAAGTATTTCTGTAGTAATTAAGTCTAATCTGATTAATTGTATAAAAAGCTTTTTGAATTATATATGGCCATAAGAGAATATAGCATTGTATAATCTCAAAATGTAGACACAATGCTGGGAGGTTCTCATATTTGTGTGTAATAAGGAGAGGCCATGAATATTTTTCTGCTAGCACATATATAGACTGAGGAGCAACAGAGGACCTCCAAACTACACTCTAAAGGGGTCTGGCCATTCATGTGCACAGACAAAGATGACTTTTGTTGTAAAATAAATTTCATAATATTAGCATGCATAGAGAGGAAAAGAGAGAATTTACCAATAAAATGCCTAAAGTTACCCAGCCCCTTGTGGGCAAATGTCCAGCCATTCAGGGTTGGCGTGAAGTAGGGGGTCACTGGTGCCTGAATGCTAGGTCCATTCTGGTAGGGGAGCATAGGAAGGGGTCAAACCAGGCCAGGCAAGTCTAGAAGGAAAAGAGCAAAATCAAAGTCCAAGTCAAGGTCACTGCTGCTATTGTCAGCCTCTCACGTCTCCCACTCCTCTTTTTCAAGTGTCTCTTCTTCAAGTCCCCCAAGTTTCTGCTGTAAGTCCAAAGCCCAGAAGCAAGTGCCTCTGTCTTCTTCCCACTCCCCCTGAACCCACTGGCCTTCCACATAGCTTCACCTGGCCGCTCAGCCTGTCCCCTGGCTCCCAGTAATCCAAGGGGCCATGTAAATGGGGGCCGGGAACATGGAACCTCCCTCTTTCACGAAGATGCCTGCCACATTCCCTGTCTTCCTATCCCTCACCCCTACATAAAAAGATGCTAGCACCCCAAGACAGAGACCTACAAAAACCCATCCAAAGAAGCATCTTTAATTCAAAGTGTCTAAAATGGTTCAAGCAGGAGTGGAACTGTGATCATTGGGTTAGTCTCCTTTCTGAGATGCTTCTATTGGGAAGGTCATTCCAAATGCCCAAGAAGTGGCTGACAGCAGATGTGTCAGAAAAGAGCCTGTCAGCTGGAAGCCTGCCTTATTAACTTTTCCCTCTGTTGCTATTGTTTCTATGCATGTTCTCCTGCTCTCCATTTCTTTCCCTCCCTCCCCAGCACGGCACACTCTGACCAATGTTCTAGTCCACTGGGAAGCCTCTGTCAAGTCTCCATAAGAGGGGGCAGCAGGGCACTGGCAGTGCAACCAGGTTCACTTTATAGCAGAATAAAGGAGAACCAGAACACGGTTACCTCTGCTGCAGGAGGAAAGCCTGGGAAAGCTCAAGCCAGCCCCAGCGAGCATCTAGCAATCAGAGCACTGACTGTGCTCTGTGGTTAGCTGCCAACCCCAGGCCCCTGCTCTACAAAAACCACAGGGCGTTCACCCAGTTGCCCACTGGGATGCTCCTAGACTTCTGAGAAATCCAAATGATGCAGACATAAACTGAATTGCCCGTAATTAGAATAATATAAAATGAATACTAAACATCAGGAAGTTTTAGTATGCAGTGGGCCACAGCAGCAGCTTTGCCCTTAGGCACAGGAAAGGCCAGAGGAGGCCTTAGGAGAAGAAGTCAGTTGTTGGCCACTGTGCTGAATCCCGGCTTAGCCTGCAGAATGTTCATCTGTGTGGTCTTAGCTGAAGTAGCTTAACGCCCATAGCTAGATGATAGATAATATCTGGAAATGACAATTAAAAAATAGATGTGTGGTGTTATAAAGTAATCTTATAATTTAAGTCACCTCCAGTCACACTTTATTTGGAAGGAATAATACTGGTTTGTAAATTTGACATTTACTGAGCACCTGCTGGGTGCAAGGCTGTGTGCTAGGCAGGGAGAATGCAGAAGCAGAAGTGGGTAATGCGCATGCTCCTTGCTCGGTGACGTGGCTGTCCTTGGGAGGAGGATTTCCCTCTGTGGCCATGACAAGAACATCTGAAAGTTCCCCCCAACCTCCTTCATGTGGAAAATGCCCACATGGTTCTACTAGTGTTTTCAGTTTTAAATACTCTGGCTTGGTATTAATTGAAGACCTTTCTATCAAGAGGAAGA
>NW_004567131.1:1674362-1700175 GCF_000260355.1 Condylura cristata
TTCATGTGGAAAATGCCCACATGGTTCTACTAGTGTTTTCAGTTTTAAATACTCTGGCTTGGTATTAATTGAAGACCTTTCTATCAAGAGGAAGATGCCCATTAATGCACTGATTCTCCCAAGATGTTCTCCATCCTTTGAGGAAATGTGAAGGATACATTTTTATTCCCACTGAATTAATGAAAAGAGGGAAGGTTGGGGGAAATGAGCTAAACATTTTTTTTTAAATAGAGCTAAATTTCCTTGATATCAAATGAAATTCCAAATGGATTAGAGATTTAATTTTTTTTAAAGAAAGGGAAAAAAAGAACAAGAATAGCATTATAAGAAAATATAGGTCAAGTTATATAATCCTTGTTGGGGAAGAGAAAAAGAATTTTCTAAGCAGGACCCCAAAGTATAAAACCACTGAGGGAATAACTAAATTTTATTCCTTGAAAAGGTAAACTTTAATGTCCTGATTTCTTTTTTCAATTTTTTTTTATATTTAATTTTCTTATTTGAATATACTTTATATCAGGTGCAGTCCTCAGAGAATTCCCACCAAAATTTCACCCATGCAACATCACCAAAGTCCCTTGTGCTCTTCCTCTCCTTGTTTTGTATTATCTCCCTCCCCCTCCCCTGCAGAATGTGCGCCATGTGAGTCACCTCCGGGGCAGGCAGGGATCGAACTCATGCTGAAGCAGCTTGAGCTTCTCAGTGCTGTGCTTTAACCCGTGGCACCAACAGGGAGGGCCATGTCCTGACTTAATGCTGTTCTTCACCAACTTCTTTTTCACTGAGAGGTTCACCCTGATGCTGAATCTGATAACACTTATTAATTCATGCAAAAATATTTATAGGACACCTAACATGAAGGTGCAGGATGTTGGGGAAGCACTGAGTAGCAAACGATGGCTTTGCCCTGGGGGTGAACCTGGTGAGAGAAGTACTGTTTTGGCTGAGAGTGAACCCCAGATTCCTGTATGGCAGCGTGCTCCCTCATGGGAGCCCCAGACTTAGTTTTGCATGGTATCCACTTTAGTTAATTAAATGTCAAGTCAGTCAATCAGTGGTGTTGCCTGACCCTACCAAGTGGCCACCATGGAGTGGGCCTGGAACTAAATGATGACTGTGATACAGAAAGACAGTCCTGGCTCTGGCTGTAGTGAGGGAGGAGCATCCATCACACAGGTGAAGCACATATTCAGCATTTGAAGTCCAGCGAAGGAAAAGTATAGGCAGCAGGATTCTTCATTTAGACTTAACTGGGAGAAGAATAACTTCTTTGTGACAGTGACATTTAGTTATTTATTATGTTTCAAAAGAACAGTTTTTTTTTTTTTTTAATGAAAAAAGAAAGAAAAAGAGACACCTATGTAGTTACAGGTGGGCAGGAGAGCAGCTGCTGCTGCTTTGCAAAGGGGAAAGGTGGGTGAAAAGCAAAGAGTGATAATTTAAATTGAAGTCGAAGGAAAGGAGAGGGCAAGCTCATACTGGCAGGAGAGGATCAGGATCGCAGGCATCAGAAGGATGTGTTGGCACCCTAGGGTGTCCTACTGGGAATGGCATGGCAGCCCCTGGCTGCCCCACTCGGAATTGTAGAACTCAGAGCCTCAGAGGAATGAGGTTTGCTTAATATTTAAGAATCACTCCTTACTCCGAATTCATGGTACTAGTTTTGGGATTGAAACCCGTTTCTGGAGAATAAACCATGCCATCTTTACATGATACTGCTAAGGATTTTTCAGTCTGAGATTTGACTCAATAAGAGAGATGAGAGCAAAAAAAGTTGCACAGCGTGAACATTTTGGTGCCACCTCGTCTCTGCTTCAGAAGCCTCGGCGTGACCAGTGGCAACAGCTGCCCCCTTACTGAAAAGCTTGCAAACATGTCTGACCCTATAAAACAGGACACCTGTGTTCTTGAAGCTGAAATCATAATTTAAGATTTAAATTGAACAGAATTGTCGTCCTAAAGATAAAAACATCCTGAGAAATTTTTTTAAAGATTTATTTATTTATGCATACAGAATTGGGGTACATGCCAGATGTTCAGGGGCAGTGAGAAACATAGTGGGGAGCAGAACAGGCTGACTGACAAAGTACACTGCTGAGAGGAGCAGTGGGCAGGTCAGGAGAGGTCTGCCGCGCCATGTGGGTTGAACTCATGCGCAAGTGGCTTCAGCTTATTAGTGCTGTGCTTTAACCCGCTGTACCACCAGGGAGGGCCCAACATTCCTGAGAATTTTTAATTAACTCTTAATTATTAAAAGGACTTATTTTAGTAAAGGAAGTAATCTCAATAATACAGCACTTGAAAAGACTTGTAATTTAAATTTTTCATAGAAAATTTAAAGTATTCAATGGAAATAAGTCATATATAAACTTGTAAATGGCAGAGTTAGCTTGCATTCTTTTTCTCAAAGGCCTAATATTCCAGGGAAAAGAGAACTCATAATGCTAATGGAACATCTTTTTTATGGTCTCTATGCATGTTCGGAATGTTGTGGAAAGGCAGTTATAAAATACCATGGCAAAGATTTTCTTTTAACTTGACTTTGCATGTATTCTAAAGCAGTTTGGGGACTTAAGAAACCTATTTATAATATTATTGCATTTGTAAGCTTTCTTTTTATCGCCTTCTCATGGCTACCTTATAAGAAAAATTAAGCTTAGTACTTTAGAATTCAGTACTCTGGGTTTATACTGTTGTTTTAACTTCCTTCTACATTATTATTCATTTTTGTATTTGCTCTCTTATTTCCAAATATAAACATTCAGTACAAATTCCATTTATCTGTGAAGTTTTCTACAATTTAGAGACTGAATCTTTCCACTGGCATAAATTACTGATTCCTGAGAAGGATTCTGGAGATATGTAAGGATTAATGCTGAATCAACTTTCTGTCAATACACAAGTTTAGCAGAAATTGAGGTCAAAAGTTTGGAGTTGGTGGTCTCTGGGATTTTCTCTCTGTCATTTCTCCATATTTATGCTAACTCCCTTTTCATACCCTTTTCCCTCCGGGTTTGCCTAGATGCTGTATTGAACACTAATGAGTAAAACCATGCCATGCAGTCTTCTTTACCTGAAGTGTTTTTCACTTAATATATACAGTGTATACCTGTGTTTGCTGGTGTGTTCAGATGGTGTAAAATGTACTCCATGGCCTCTCATGTAGAGATTCAGAATTAATCAGTGGAAGGCATGTGGGAGCTTCTGTGTCACATGTCGTGGCTGTCACTTTCATCTCCCTTGCAGCACACTAAGTAGTAAATTGGGACTGAAGGACTGAATTATGCACTATAGCCTAGCTTCCAGTCAGTCTCTGTTGTTACTTTATGAGTGGTTTTTTTTGTTTTGTTTGTTTGTTTGTTTGTTTTTTAAAGATTTATTTATTTGTGCATACAGAACTGGGGTACAGGCCAGAGGCTCAGGGGCGGTGAGAGGCTTCACCAGAGACAGAGTGGGGAACAGAACAGGCAGATGGACAAAGTACACTGCTGAGGGGAGCAGCGGGCGGGTCAGGAGAGGTCTGCCACGCCATGTGGTCTCCTCCGGGGCAGGCGGGAATCGAACTCATGCGGAAGTGGCTTTAGATTCTCAGTGCTGTGCTTTAACCCGCTGCGCCACCAGGGAGGGCCTGTTTGTTTGTTTTTAAAGTAAAGGTTTATGTAACTTATCAATGAATTGGAGTCTAGTTCCCTAGAAATTCCTTTTATCCTTGGAAAGTTTATCATAGAACACCTTTGTAGCTTTCATCTTGCTTTGCTACTAATGAGAGACTGGTTACTATCTTTTAAAGATGCAGGTCTTAACTGTTAAGGTATATTTCTGTTGTCATTAAATTTATGAAAAATGCACACATTTTTGCAAAGTCAGACGAAAGGTGCTTACAGCACTTCCTAGAGTTTAAATGTCTTTCCCCCCCTTTAAGGTGTACCTGTGCTATAGTTTCAACACACACACAACCCATGTGCTACAGAGGATTAAAGTCTTACCTCATAAATACTTTCACTCTCAAATATTTGGAAAGACATGGGTAGCAACTTTTAAACTTGATGGTGAATATAGAATCCAGTGATTTCCGTATTATTTGAAATTTATTGTTTTGTGTGTGGGGGAGGGCGGATTAACTGAAATTTCCATGGCAAGCCCGTACTTAATATCATTGTTTGCACTAAAGCCTTGTCAATAGCAATAGGATTGTCGCTGCACTGGCATCAGCTTTATCCTCACTCACAGGAAAATAGAATTTTCTGAATCTAAGTGTGACAAGCATTTAAAAGTGTGGTTCACATGCTCCCAGTCAAATGGTTCCCAGGTCACTCTACAATGATGAAAGCCACTAAGACATTTTTTTTTTTTAATTCAGGTATTTTTCTAATAGCTCTGCAGGATGAAGTTGGTTTATATTTCTTTGAATTTACAGACTTTTGCAGGAACCTAGCTAAGGTTGTCATGTTTCTTTGAACTAATGACAAATGTTGATAGTAATGTGTTTTTATGTAACAGGTTGAATGACATTTGATGTGACAGCCTCAATCTGACACTGTTGATCTCCTATAAATTGAGAAATCAGAAAAAATAATTTGTATAGAAGAAAACCTAAATATAACAAATTGTATTTTATGAGGCACTGAAATAAAAAAAAAAATGTTATCTAATGTGTTATAGTCAGAAAGCTTTTTGTTTTGTAATCAAAAAAGTAATTTCAAGGGGCTGCTTTTTTGAATCCCTCTTTATTGAATTTAATTATTCAGAGTTCCCACAACCATTGAAACTGTAAGACAATAAATTAACATTTACTGAAACCTAACTCAGGCCATGTAATCTGCTAGGCACTTGACATATTAAACGTATTAAGACTAGTGCCTACTCTTGACAAACTCACAATCTAGTTTCTGACAGACACCTAATGAGTACTTAGCAGCACTTACTGGGTGCAGGTTGGGTTGTGCTGGAAGTCTGGGAACATTAAAAAACAAAAAGGACTCCAGTTCTAAGAAAATGCCATTAGTCTAGATAAGAAATGGTGATGGTGACTTTGACCAGGGCATTCAAAGCACAGGAAGAGAAATCGGGTTGAGCGTGGAAGAGCTACTGTTTGACCTGGCAATCACCAATTGTCTCCGGATATACTATGTAATTACTTATTCTTTATGCTGATTGTTTGCTGTTCCTATTAGAATGCAAGCACCATCAGGGTGCATATTCTGGGCACTAGTTTTCCAATGTGCCTAAAAAACTGTGGCATGCAGTTGCTGCTCAGTAATGATTTATGAGTTGGATGTGTGGCAAGCATTGTGAAAGAGTAGATTGAAGTGAAAGAGTATAGAGTGAAGATCTTTGCTCAATTCATTCATTAGAAATTTAAGATCTGTTGAAAAGGTAGTTAGATACATTGGTTTGGAGTCCAGAAAAGAGGCTATGGATGGAATTATATATTTTTAATATTCAACAGCTTATTGATGATATTTAAAGACCATGAAATTATGTAGGGACTTGCAAGAAGAAGGAAACAATTGGTCAGACACTGTGGGAGGTTGAGTAAGCTAAGATTAAGATCAAGCGCTGGCTGTAGGAAATGGGAGATCTGTAAGAAAGCAATTTTGTTGAGCAGTTTGAATTAGATGAAATGGGGTGGAGTCAGCAGAGAAAGAGAGAAGTTGTGGAAAAGTTAGTGTAGCCATAATTTTGTTGCCAAACTGTTATAAGAGCATACAGAGAAATAGAGTGGTATCTGGAAAATACCCAACATCAAGAAGGCAATGGGTCAAGGGAGGTATATATATATTTGATTGTAAAATGTAACATCTTTATGTTGTGATGAGTATGAGCCAGTGAAGTGTAAAATAACAGGTAATGACAATCATAGGTGATAATTGCATGAGGAATATACTTAAATAGTAAGAAATAATGAGATCCAGTACACACAAATGACAGGGTTAGGAAAGAAATTTTGACTAAAAAACACTTATAAATTTTTAGGTAAGAGAGTGAGGCTCTGAGAAGTGAAAATAGACATAAGGGGAGTAAGCAGATGGAATCCACACAGTTTAGTCTTGCACAGAGCAAGATCGTCCAGAATAGCAGTTCTCAAACATGAGCATGTGTCAAAGTCACCTGTAGTAAAACAGGTTACTGGGCTGAACCCCAAGATTTCTAATGCAACAGGTTTGGGATTAGGCCTAAGAATTCTTCAACTTACTGGCGGATGCTGATAGCACTGGTATCTGTTTCTCAAAGTATGACCTTAAGGTCAGCAATGTTGGCATCACTTAGAAGTTTATTAAAAATGCAGGATGTCTGGCTCATCTCCATATATTTTGGGTCAGATTCTTTACTTTCACAAGTGATTGATTTTCATATGGAAGTTTGAGAATCACAGATCTAGGGCTGTGGTTTTTAGCCCTGTCCCCAGTGATTCCAACATACAGTGATGATCGAGAAGAACTGATTTACGAAGACTTCAAGGTATATTGCCCCCGTGACTCCATGAGTGAGTGTAAATGTTATGAAATAGAATAAAGAATGCATGAGCAAGAAGAGCAGGTGAGTGGAGCTAGACAGAGTTCAGTGTTTGATTTGTATTTGAAGTTTCCTTTGGGACATCGGATGAAGCTACTCAATTGAGTATTTCATCTCTAGGTCAGGAGAGAGCTGGGAGATGGAAACTCCAATCTGAGTTAGAAGGAATAGTTAAAGTTGTGAGTTGGAGAACATCAACTCAAGAAAGTAAGAAAAGCAGTAAAGAGGCCACAGAAGGCAAGTGACCAAGGGCAGAAGAAACGACATCTGCAAACATGAGCATGCATCAGGATCACTTGTAGTAAGACTCGTTTCTGAGCTGAACCCCAAGATTTCTAATGCAGTAGGTTCAGGGTTGGAATTGGAAGGATGAGAAGCTCAGGGCTTCTTTTATAGTTGTTTATAATTTATAGTTTGCTTTTTTAACCAGGGTATCATTGGTCTGCGACACCATATTTGATTCAGAAATATAAAACCCCACCTCTTCAGGTGTATGTTACTAAACCCATCCACCTCCACGGCACCTGTAGTCCTCCATTGTGTCCTTCAGGCCCCTCTCCCCTCTCTCCTCCCTTTCCTCTAGTAGACTCAGTTTTATAGTCAGATTTCAAAGGTTTACTTTTTGGTTTGATCTGACTTTCTTCTTTCTCTATATTCAACATATGAATGAAATCATCTGGTATTTGGGCAGAGAGAATTTTTAAAAGAAGAGTTATGTTGCTTTTTGCCCTCAGAAAGGTCCAGTAGGATAGTCCGCTGAGTGCTAGTTATTTTTCAGAGTATCACCGGTGGCCTTGTCCAGCATAGTTCTGGGGCAGGTGTAGCTTCAACACCCAGGGACGGATGTTGCAGCAGTGTAAGAGACAGGGAACTGGGATTGTCAGAAGCTTGACTGTGCAAGGAGGGACATTGTGAGCACCAGAATGAGATGAGGCCAGTTTTCAGTATAGCAAGGTTTAAATCTTGTCACTTGCCATTAGGAAAGAGCTATTGGTAAATCAGAGGAATGAACAGTGAAGCAGGATGTCAGGAAGGAGGGGACTGAGAAAACTGGCCTCACTGTTTGGCTGTAATAGATAAATTTCAGTTGGAGGGATGGGAGGTTCAGACAACTTGTGCCTAATAACCTCAGTTTGCTCTAGGAAGTGGGGGGTCAGAATCACTTTCTTGGAAGGAGTGAGGAGAAGATCCTGAACTTTTGTTTTCTTCATTTTCATATACATCCCCCCAAGGGGGGCGAAACCTTTAATATTTAAGTAAGATAGAAAATATATCTGAATTTCATTGATTCAACACCAAAGCTTCATGCTTATGAGATTTCAAAATCTAAACCAGAAAACACTATGTATTGACCATTAGTAATACCCAAGGTTGAATTTATACTCAACTTCCTTACATTTTTTTAAGATTTAATTATGCATACAAGAACTGATGTGTAAGTCAGAGGTGCAGGGGGTGAAAGGTCTCACCGAGACATAGTGGGGAGCAGAATAGGCAGATTGACTAAAATACACTGCTGAGGGGAGCAGCAGGCGAGAAGAGGTACTGTATGTGGGTCAGCTCCCTAGCCAGGGATAGAATTCATGCCGCAGTGGTTGGTGATAGCTTCATAATGCTCTGTGAGCCACTAGGGAAACACCAACTTTCTTACTTGTTTAAACTTCATTTTCCTCCAACTCTTTCTCTTGGTTCCTGTTACTATTGAAACTTCTTCTTTTGGCCCTGCATGGTGGTGCAGTGAGTTAAAGAACAGCGCTAAGAAGCTACCCACTTCAGCATGAGTTCAGTCCCCACTCCAGAGGTGACCCACATGGCATGGCAGACCTCTCCTGACCCTCCTGCTGCTCCCTCAGAGTGTACTTCGTCAGTCGGCCTTTTCTGTTCCCCACTCTGTCTCTGGTGAATTCTCTCACTGCCCCTGCACCTCTAGCCTGTACCCCAGTTCTGTCTGCATAAATAAATAAATCTTAAAAAAAAACAACTTGATAATTTCTCATTGTCTCTCTACTTGATTATTGGGGTTTTTACTATTATTTACCATGCCCTGAAGTCTTTTCACTCTATCCAATCTCACCATTCCTATCTTATTCAAATTAATTCTTTTCAAGTAAGATCACTGGATGTCAAACCTCCTTATATTTTTAATCAAATGAAGATAGTTTTTGTCTTCATGCATTGTAATGTCACTGCATTCTTATATAGAAAGTTAAGCTATAGAAAGAAGAAAGTTAACTGTCAGTGCCCTGTGTTGTGGGTGGTGTATGTCTATGCTTTTGTTGCTTCCTGGGGCCTTTTATATAATGTGGGGTGAAGGGTGTGGGAATAGGCCATCTTTCTTTTAATCTTGAATAGACACCTGGAAGGACAGCCCACTTGATGTCCCTGTCTTGTCACTCTGCATGGTCATGTGACCTGTCTCTCTTTCATGAGTTGGTTTAATGATATAACCCTGTAAAGGTTTAATGGCCTTCTTATTATTTATTGTAGATTATTGGAGAACAAGTTTTTTATTAGAGATTGTTAAAGAATATGATTCCAGAGGTCACCTGTGCAGAATTAGACTTTTAGTCTTGCTGGGAGAGACTAGCATATTCAGCATATCTGGGTTCCTTAACCACGCTCTCTGATGGAAAATTGGGGCCCAAGGTGCTGATCGATGGAGGCTGGGAAGGAGATGGCCTGCCCAAGCCCCCTGGCCCTGACCCTGGTGCACCTTCCTCACTGAAGTGAGAAACAGGAGGGTTCAGGCTGTTGTTTCACACCCCTGAGGCAGGGATGCTGCGCTTTCCCCACTGAACTTCTCTCCAGAGAGAGAATTAGTAAGAAAGGCGTGAGGGGTACTGTGAGTTTACAATCCACATCATCCATGATGGTGGGGGGGGGGCTGTGGGAAAGCGATAACAGTTTCCTAGTAGCAGACTCAGATGGAGGAATGGGTAGGACATCAGAACTGAGGCTCAGAAAGATGAAGTGAATCAGTCACTAATTCTTGGGAAACTCTGAACGGAAACCCTCATCAGCCTGACTTAATCCTTTGTTAGCTCTGTGGGAACAGGCCTCACTCTGGAGCGTCCTTAGGTGGGAAGACCCACAAGGATATAATCCATCCATCCTGATAGGAGCTTGGGGTTAACCTCTTATTTGAATATGTTGCTCAAATTTTGAAGAGGGGGAGAAGAGGACCCTGAAACTAGCCTCAATTTCAGAAGTGACTCCAACCTTGCAGAGATGGATCCACGAGAATTTCTTTATCCTTTACTTTCCTTGGACTTTGCTCTGAGATGCTTGATGTTTCGTGACTACCTCATTTCATTGGATTTAACTACATATGAAAAAAAAAATCAATGGACTTAAAAAATTGGGATACTGTCCTACCCTAATAAATCCTATTATTTGTGAATTATGTAAAAAGCAAAGCTGAAGACTGCTACCTAGAAAGAAAATATGTCAATCATGTCTAGTGTCTAGAGTTCTGAATCATCACCTTTTAAGTTAAAGAACATTATTTATTGTTACATGTACTGAAAGAAAAATAATTGAATCAGTGTCTATCCTAAGTGCTTTTTGTGTTTCTTTCAGATGTCGCCCATTTAATGTGGTTTGAAAGACTCTATGTTTGGCTTCAGTGTTTTGAAAAATATCTCTTGTACCCAGCAATAATTTTGAATGCCCTCACTATTGATGCATTTTCAATAAGCAATTACCGGAGACTTGGTACTCAGTAAGTAGATAACGGTTTTATTCTCATAATGATTTGTATCACAGCGTTTTTTCAAATTTTAGTGAGCCTTCTCTGAACAGACTACAATAGAAGCCAGCTCATGTCTATGCACTAACGGCCACAGCACAGAAAGTCATGGTCTTTTACTCAAACTCTCCAGAGTCAGATGATTATTATGGAGCAACTGTGGTGCTAATGAAATTAGATCTGCTTCAAGTGATGTTGGGAAAAGATGTCAGTAAGTTTGAAAATCATCTTGCAGAAGATTATTCCTTGAGCATTCATAGAGTGACAGAAGCACCGTGTGAGTGAGGGATGCCTGGAGTTTGTCCCATCATGCTAAGAGCTTTATCAACTGCCTTATATAGTGTCATTTAGCAAGTATTCTCATTATGTACTTGTGGGCGGGGGGATTAATCAGTCTTTGCTCTATCTGCATTTACCAGCTAAAGAGTCATAACTGAAAAAATGGAGTACAGAAACTCCATGCTATGACCATGTTTTTGCAAAGCATTAGCAAAGTCTAGTGATTAGTGTCATATGCTAAAATTAATTCTGATTTAAAAATGGAAATCTATTTGATAATTTGTGGATTGGTTATTGTGATAAAAGGTTGCTTCTGGTCAAGTAAGTTGTTGGAGTAGGAGGTTGTCAAAGACTCTTGCTAAGATTTACTTATTAGTCACTAGTCAATCTTCATGCATAATGTCAAGCATCTTAATCCCAGCCTGCTTCTCCCTTCAGGGTGTTTGAGGACAACTAATAAATATTTGCCAGTGACTGAGCTAGCTAAGATAGAAAGTATTTGTATAATTTGTTAGGCTTTAAATAGATTCACACACACACACACACACACACAAAGACATTAAATAATCCTGTAAGTTCCCTATCTTTATCGGACTCTGCTTTCTTTTGAGTCCTGATCTGTGTCAGGTCAGGGCAAAAAGTCCATGCCTTCTGTTATTTAAAATGCTAGACTTCCAATTTGGGATCGAAAATAAGCCTCATTGGATAAAGAAGGCAGGCATGGGACTGCAGAGCTCTTCCCAGGTTTGGGTACCTATAAAGCCAGACGATGACTCTCCATCCAGAATGACGAGTGTCCTCAGCACAATCCTGGCTGCCCTTATGAAGACCTCCCAGAACAAGGCAGGTTCTTTCAGACCAATGGAGGAAAGAAGATACCAGTGTTCTGCGGAGCTAGGAATTTAAAACTCTTCCTGTGCAAAATTGAGAATAGGACCTTGAACTAAGCTTGCAGATTGAGGTCAAAAGGCTCTAGCTGTTGGCCGAAGATGGATGCCAAGGTAGGGGTCAGGCAAAAGCAAATAAATATATCCAAGAGAGGGAATACTGTCCTCTAGCTCTGTAATTTTTTTCCAGACACTAAAGTCAAAATGTAACATCTCACCTAGTACTGCCAAATATTCTCAACTCCCAGGTGACACAAAAATAATTACTTAGTGCCCAAAGCTGACAATGTCTTTATATTCTTGAGGAATCCAAGTGAACACTTAAAAATGTTCTCTCAAGATTTCAAGCACCCCACTAGACCAACTGTTTTCTGACTGCACAAGTGACAAAAATGACAAGTTTGTACTGGACAGATGTAAAGACTTTGGAAGCACTTCCTCCCTCCCCCCAAATATTGTTAGTTTTGCCTTCAACCTGGGAGAAGACATTAATAATCCTGAGAGAGTCTAGGCTTAGGACAATGGACATGGACTCAGTTCTTCGTACTTAGCTAGAAAAAGGCAATCTCTCTCTCTCTCAAGTGTGATCATTCTCTGTAAAGCATCCCACCTGTCTTTGTTTTGCATTGCCAAACAGGATGTTGTAACTGGGGGGAACTTGTTTAAGTTGTGCAAAGGCTTCCTTCAGAAAGGCAGACCCCTTAAGGAGGCACTGGCTTGCTCTGTCGAGCTGCTCAAGATGTCAGCTGCCTTCCACCAGAAGGAGGGGCGTGGGCAGGGCAGACCTCATCACCTGGTGGAACTGTGCACTGGACATGCTCCCTGCACAGGTGGATAATCCAGCTGCTTACCACAGAGCATCCAGAAGCACAGCCCTCAAAGTCCGGGCATGCCTTCACTGTTCTGCCTTGGTGAGCTCCTTAACTGAAAAATTCTCTGCCATGGGGAAAACAAGTGTTAAATTTTCAACAGAAAGAAAAGGGAGGCCAGAAGGCTTATGTTCACTGAAGAACAAATATGTTGGAAAACATCGGTAGTTAATGTGTAAAAGTAAAATAACTTTAATTAGCTATTGTCTTTTCCCTTCTTTTCAGAATTCAGTAGTAACTATGATGCCAAAGCTTCAGTAAGATTCTTTTCTAACAAAAAGACATATACTGGCACATGTCAGCTGGGACAGCGTGCTCTCTGGTTAAGTTTTCCAGGACCCCTACAGTAGTCCCTCAGTAACCCCCAAGCTGGCTCAGGAACTGAGTTTTAATCCTAGCTCTGTGTCGTAAGACTCTAGACAAATTGCTCAAAGTCTGAGTCAGCTTACTCCTCTGTGAGATGGCAGACGAGCAGGCCGCTCTCCTGCTTGTTTTTCTGTGTGTATGTAAAGTGTATAAAGCACCATCAGCCCTCATGAAAAACATCCCAGGTAGCTGTGTGCCTGCCCTCATTGATTTCCTTTCCTTCATTTTCGACAGCTGGGACATCTTTCTGATGACCATCGCCGGCATGAAGCTGCTGCGGACCTCATTCTGTAACCCCGTTCACCAGTACATCCACCTGAGCTTCACCGTCATCTTTTTCCACTTTGACTATAAGGATGCGTCAGAGAGTTTCTTGCTGGATTTCTTCATGGTGTCCATTTTATTCAGCAAGGCAAGTTAATGAGCTATTTTCTTTCTTTAAAAAATGTGAAAGGTGCATTTCTTACCAAATGTTTTAAGAACTTTAAACATTTTCTATTAATTGAGTTACATATGCATGTTATGTTCCTACTGCCATTTAAAAAGTATTCCACAAAGAATATAAATATGACATTTATTTTCCAAAAGTCACTAATTAAAGTGAAAAAACTATTGGTGTTGTTTTAAATGATAAAATCTTTGTCTCTCTTAACAGTCTCATTATAGAGCTTCCCTAGTTCTCAAATGTTATAAATTAAATTAAATGTTAGGGTTCAGACTAATTTTTTTTTTCTTATTTAACTAGTATTTTGCACCTTGAGATAAAATTTGAGACCTGATACCCAAGAGCCAGGTACTTGGAGTATTTTATACCTTAGTTTGTTTCAAACAAAGGCTTCATCTGTTATAAATTCATACGCGGGCTATAAGAAATTCTCATTACCATTCAGACATTTATCAGAGATGGTACCTAACACTTAACATAAGGCGGGTGGAATCGTCCTCTGAGACTCGCCTAGTGTATGCTGGCACCTCACAAAGCCCAGGTTTGTATAACGAAATGAAAGGAATTTGAGACAAGTCTGGCTGTCAAAGGCCCTGGGCCTCTATCACATCAGGCTTCTCTCCCCCTCCCCCCCCACCCCCCTCCCCTCTGCTCCCAGTACAACCAAGCAGCCCTGCAGTTGACTTCGGGTGCACCTTCCCCTTTTTGGCCAATAATTTTTGATTTAAAAGATATTTAGCCCTTGAACTTAATGTTATTTAATTATTTTTTAATCAGTTCTCTTAATGTTTCTCTGTATTCCATATCCTTCCATTCTGTTGTCTCTCTCTTTGCATGTATTAGATAACAAAAATCCAGAACTCTCCTATGATTAAAGACTTGTCATCATCTCCTCATGTCATGTGCATCTCCTACTATAAATCCAGCTGAGCCCCCAATTCCCAGTTGCCTGAGCCCCTCGTGTCACGGTCACTCACGCCTTCCTATTCTGCAGCCTGCTCCTGTTTACATACCTCATTCCAGAATGTTTGTCTTCTTTTTGTTTGAGATCTGCTTGGACTTGATAAATGAATTGCAGTTTTCTGACCACTGAAATCATAGGCTTTCATATTCCGTATTCATTATTTATAAATTGCACTTATGTCACATAATCATTGCAGAATTGTATACAACGATTTGTAAAGCATTATGAAGTTATTATAAATAAACTTAACTGCTCTCAGGGGTAAAAGCCTGGGATCAGATGTGAAATGTGCTGGGATGAGTTAACACCTGATGCTGACAATATTCAGTTTGATGTGGTGATGTTTATATTCCTCTCTGAACCTCAGTTTCTTGTAAAATGGAAAATAATGATGTGGATCTCACCTGGGAGTTGAGATGATTAATTAATATCACTATAAGAGAAGTAGAGTGTGCTTTCCAAACACAAGGCAGAGTCTTAAATCTTTGCAAGCAGAAAGAGAAGTGACACACTGTTTAGTGTGTGAAGGAGAGCAGCTGGTTTCCTGCACCAAGCTGTCCATGTAAGCATCATCCTGTAAAGCAAGAGGCCCCAGGTGAACTGAAGCATGCTGGAGAGGTTCACGTTTTCTCTGGAAAAGGCCTAAGAGCCCAACTTCTAAACGATTCTGCTTCTGTAGTAGGAACAGTAACTGTCATTGTCTGAGGACAGTGGCCTTGCCCCTTGCTAGCCAGCTCTGGTGCGAGCAGGCACAGGACAGCTTCACTGTTGATTCAGGCAGATGGATAAGGAGCATCTCGGAACCCCTGGTGATTTCTCAGGCTTTAATGCTCTCTCAGGGAACCAGGCACCCAGACACACCAGACAGGGAGGCTGGATAAAAGGAGTCAGGCAAGGGCCAGACTCCTGCCTCTGGGAGCCAGGAGGGGAGGGCCCTGGGAGGCAGGCATCCGAGCCCCTCAGCCCCCACGAATCTGTACACTCTTTCTCTGAGCTTTCTCTGGCCTTCTCTTTATTGTATTGTGCTGTGGCCTCACCTCTCCCATAGCCACTTGTCCTCTCATAGCCTAAGTCTCTGTGTTCATAAGCATTATGAAGTTATTACAAATAATAACTTATTCCCTGGCCGCTAGGCTCAGTGTGCACTTACACTGCAGGTGCCCACAATCAAGCATGTATACCCACGGTTCTAGGCTCCTTCTGCATTCAAGGCCGAAGGTGATAGCCACAGAGGCTAGTGTTGTAAAAACCTGATTTTTACCTTACACCAACCAACAACAAGCCTCTGCTGAATAGACCTGGCTGCAGGCCCCCTGCAGAGCGACCCAAGGGGACCCAGAAGGAGCCATGGTTGCTCTTGTGTCTATGCGGACCTTTGGTGCAGCCCTGTGCATGATGGGGCAGGGGGTTGACAGGACACAGCCTGAAACTAAATCCATAAAACCTTCGCTGGCGCAAGCATTTGGCTTCCACTTGTCAAAATCTTTCTGAAGCCCCAATTAAACACCAACAATTTCAGAGAGAATTGCAGTAGCAGTGTTCGTATTTTCTATAATTGAGGGAGCATTAGCACATGTAATTTAGAGAGCTCACTTTTAGAGTGGGGATAATAGCAGAATCTAAAAGCAAAAAGGGAAAAATGCAAAGCCAGCGAGACAAAAGCTAGAAAGGCAAGCCTACTGTCCATGAGTCGTCCTCACTCACCCACCCGCCGACGCCTCTTCGTCTTCAGAGTGCACTTTCTGGAATGAGAAACAAGATATGATGCCTCACAAAAATTATAATTCAGGAAGGAGATAACATTTGAGAGCTTTCTGGAAAAAAGTCAACAGAAATTAGCGACAGAGATGGTGGTGATGGTGAGAAAGGCCTCGGCTAATATTTCCTCTAAAGGTTCTGCCTGCAAGTCCCATCTAATGTTTCTGTTCAATATCCTTTTATTAATGTGTCTTTAACTTTTTTCTCTGTGCATTTCCTGCTTTACTTTCTTTTGAAGATGGCACTGCTCCTTAGCTACTCATTGCACAATATGCAATTTTATTTATTCAGTAGACTAATCAGAGTCCTACTTATGAGCATTGTGGAAACCTTTTCCCAGCCTCTCTCCTGTTCTGCTAAATCTAGTCACTGTTAGCTGACAGCCCACCTCACAAAAGGGCAACAAGATTAATGATGAGGGCCCTCCCAGGTGGCGCAGCGAATTAAAGCACAGTACTAAGTAGCTATAAGCCATTTCAGTATGAACTTGATCTCTGCCCCAGAGGTGACCCACATGGTGCAGCAGACCTCTCCTGACCGGCCCACTGCTCCCCTCAGCAGTATACTTTGTAGGTTGGTCTGTTCTGCTCCCCACTCTGTCTCTGGTGAATCCTCTCACCGTGCCACACTTCTGGCTTGTACCTCAGTTCTGTATGCATAAATAAATAAATCTTAAAAAAAAAGATTAATGATGAGACCTTGGAAGGGCATCCAGTTTCCTGAGACAAATAGCTGCATGGATATAAGACTTTTTAGTATTAGAAGTCACTTGCCCAAGCCATTCAGACTTTATGGATAGAAAAAATGAGATCTGATTAGAGAGGTTTGTTCAGAGTGAGCCAGAGGATACCATTGATGCCTTCTAGAGGGCCTGCCTCTGTGTAATCCCCACCTCCCTGAATCCTTGTGTCCCCTAGGAGGTCTGAAAGATAAATGTTGGGCCAGACTCTTCCATCTGCCAGACCTGGTGAAACATGGGAAATGATGAGTTCTAGCATCAGAGCCGTACAGGAAAGATTTGGTGCAGTCCATGCATTGACATGGTCTGGTGACACATTCATAGTTCATGGAGCCTGGGCTGTGGGGACAGTGGGAGTGGTGACAGTGGTGAAGAAGGGACTCTGTATATCCCATCCTGAGATACGTGAGTCCCCACCACCACACAGCCCTTGTATCACCATCTGTGAGAAGTCAGGCTTCCTGCCTCTCTCCCTCATTCAGTCCCATTCCTCCCACCCCACTGCCCCATTACTCACTCTTTTATTTTAATGATTAATTAATGTAATTAATCTGTAACATTTCTGGTATGCCTAAGGCCTTTGGGGGGCAGGGAGAGGTGCTCCAGGTAAAGATATTTGGTTGTGCAGAATATTTGCTTGTAGACAAGGCCCCCTTTTTTCCCTGTGGTCCTGAAACAGTTCTTAGGAACAACCTGGTCTTCTAATGTTTTGTTGTAGAAGCAAGACTTGAAAATATCTTGCAAGAGGATAGTTCTGCCACCATTTCCAGAATCCATTAAATATGAAATTCTCTGGGCCATTAGTTCAAGATGGGGCTAGCACTTTTACCATTTAGGAAATTGGTATTAAAGAGTGAGATTGTTTTTATATAAAGTTCTGTAAATAACAGCATCAGAGTCATGATGAGTGGCTGTGTTATGAATGACTGCAATTAGCTTTCAAGTTATTTGAAATCAGAGCTTCTAAATGGCATTTTCCTTTATTTTCGGTAAACAGGTAGAAAACTTGTATTAAAAGCGAACCACTCTTTTTTTTTTTTTTTTTGAATGCATGCTTTTTCAGAAGTATTTGTTTGTTCAAAATGCTTTGTTCAGAAAGATGGCTGTTTATTTACTGAACACCCCTTATGTGCTGGACTTGATATTAGTCACAAAAACTACTAGTGCCTGTGTGCGCAATTTGGTGTTTTCTGTGGACCAGCCACTATTTTCAGCCCTTTCAAGATACTGGCCTGCTCCATCATCACAACAGTTTTGTGGGTGTTTACTCTCCGTTGTACAGATGAGGAAACTGAGCACATGAACGAAGTTAAATTCCTGAAAGTGTCACAGTTATAAAATGTGGAGGACTTTATTCTGAGGCTGTACTTATGCCATAATTGACTGGTAGATTGAAAAAATTAATCAGGAAATAACAATAAATGATGCCTGCATGTCTGTCTGAAATAATTTTATAATAGTTTGAAATTCATACATGCACTTTTGTTGCCAGTCTTTTGAAAGAGAAAGGAGCTTTTTCCTTGAGCAGGTAACTGCTAAATTAGGACTAGCTCCGGACTTCCTGCATAAATCATGGCAATAATATGTTCTCTAGGATGTCCCATTTCCATTTTTAAAAATCCTATTTGAAGTGGAAAGTTAAAGTTACTTTTGAATCAAGTAACATTTTTCTTGTTCCCAAATCTCTCCTTAGTCATGCCTGAGTCCACAGAAATATTTTTTAGATTTGCCTTCATCAAGTCATTAGCATTTTTACGAGAGAAATAACTTTCTTTTGTTTGTCCTCATATTGCATCAATTTTTATGTTTAATGGCAGTACAACATCAATTTAATGACTAATAAAACTGACATGTACAGTTTGGGCAAAAGTTTAACCATCTCTTAAAACAGTCAACTCAAGTGGTAGGCTTCATCGAGAGTGCACAGATAAGCTTGAAAAATAAAGTACTGGCCTTGCGTATTCATTGGGTGTCTATGGGGGTGTCACCAATAAGTTTTATAGTATAAATACAAATGCGAAGCTGAAACATCATTCAGTAGGATTTTAAAAGAAAGTGCCCACTCTAGTGAGATAAGTAGGTGAGAGTTATATTTGCTTTTATATTGCTTATTAGTACTATTGTTCCCAACAGAAATAAGAAAACAAGAAAAATCTCATTATAACAGCATAGAAAATTTGATTCAGTATGACTGTTCAGTGATGATGAAGTAGCACTCCTACTAGCTCCTTAGCTTTAAAAGACCTGAGATACTTCAGCAGACTAAATCCTCTTAGAGTTTAGATGGAATATAAATATAATAGCAAAGAATTGTTGCATCAGGCTAAAATTCTGATGGCTTCCTCAACTCCTTATTCAGAGGTTAACCCTCAAAAATATATACACAATATCAGCTCCTTTTCCACCACTCAGCTGTCTGCCCTCATCTTCTCACTTACATTATGCAATAGACTTCTATCAAGCTTCTTGCTTCCACCCTCTCTACTCTTCAGCCTATTTTTAACGTTTTTAACTGAGTGGCCAAGACTTGCTTTTGAGGTTGTGTGTGTGTGTGTGAAGTTAATTTAAAGTAACTAGGTTTTGGAGACGATGTGAAGATATTACATAGACACCATATACTCAGTTTCTCCTATGGTTAATATTTTGCATCCATATTGTGCACTCGTCTCAATCAATGGACTAAAGCTGAACTGTTGTTATTAGCTGTTATTGATCTGTTGTTATTAAATTCCATACTTAAGTCAGAGTTTCTTACTTTTTCTGTATTTTCCTTTGTTTCTATCCAGAATGATATACTGCATTTTTTTGTCATGTCTCCTTCAACTTTGCAAGACTGTGATTGTTCTCATATTTTCCTTGTTTTTGGTGGCCTTGATAATTTTTTTTAAAAAAGATTTATTTATTTGTGCATACAGAACTGGGGTACAGGCCAGAGGTGCAGGGGCAGTGAGAGCATTCACCAGAGACAGAGTGGGGAGCAGAACAGGCAGATGGATGAAGTGCACTGCTGAGGGGAGCAGCGGTCAGGTCAGGAGAGGTCTGCCATGCCATGTGGATCACCTCCGGTGTGGGTGGGGTTCGAACTCATGCTGAAGTGCCTTTATCTTCTTAGTTCTGTGCTTTAACCCACTGCGCCACCAGGGAGGACCCAGCCTTGATCATTTTAAAGATGAATGACTAGGTATACTGAAGGATGTCTGGAGTTTTTCTCTTGGTAAGATTGATATTACAGGACCCTCCCTGGTGGTGCAGTGGAGCAAAGCATAGCACTAAGAAGCTAAAGCCACTTCAGCATGAGCTCAATCCCCACCCGAGCGGAGACCCACATGGTGTGGCAGACCTCTCCTGACCTGCCCGCTGCTCCCCTCAGCAGCATACTTCGTCAGTTGGCCTGTTCTGCTCCCCACGGTCTCTGGTGAAACCTCTCACTGCCTCTGCACCTCTGGCCTGTACCCTAGCTCTGTATGCCTAAATAAATAAATATTTAAAAAAAAGATTGGCATTACAATTGAGGTTAAAATAATAAAAGTACAATGCTGTTCTTATCAAATGATGTCAAGGATTCATTCCAGCAACATGACTTGCTAACCTTGATCAGTAGGCCTAGGTAGTATTTGCCAGGGTTTTCCAAGATAAAGTCACCCTTTTGTCCTTTCCATATTGTATCCTTTGGAGGAAAATCACTGTGCACAACCCATATCTCAAGAATGGGAAGTTGTATTCCACCTCCTAGATCAGAAAGTGTCTACATAACTTACCTGATTTATTTTAAAAATGATCTGATTATTTTATATAGGACATTTATCTATATATGCATGAACTCAGAAATATTTATTTTCTACTTTGGGTAATAATACAGTATTACTGCACTGATCATGTTCCTCTTTTAGCTAGCTGAACCTCTTTCAGTTGGCTCACACTGGATGTACCTTTGTATTCCTTTGACATAAAACTTTTCTTGTGTTTGTGTTTTAGCCTGTCTTACTTTCTGACACTTAAAGATGCTCCAGACTTGTCTCGCCTATATCCCGTTCCATTCTCAGAATTAACCATTTACTAAGGAGCATTTAGAGAATGGTATTTAGAAACCAAAGTCTGGACTCTAGTGCTTGTTGATACTTAAGTGTCAATGCTTCCAGGCCCTCTTAACTGACAGAGCAAGGAAGGATATAAATATAGACCTATGTTTATACAGTTCCCTAGAAATATTTCTAGATGTAACTACCTGTATCCACATTAAAGCTAAACATGAATTAATCTTGTTACTTCCAAATCTAATGCTTGCCACATAGGTCATTCCAGCTGATTCTTGTTCATTGTAACTTCCCACTGCCTCAGTGAGAAACCTGACATCTGCGGCCCATTTGTTTAACTCTTCAATTCTTATATACATGTATAAAGGTTTCATAATTGTTAACCCATATCCCATTGGCAACAACTTAAGTAACGAGTGCTTATACGTGATGCCCATTCAACTCTTGGGTCAGCACTTTTTCTCTCCACCTCCCTCAGTGAAGTTTTTCATCCATTTATAATAAAACTGTTAAATTGTATTACTGTTGCACCCCATGTGGGAAACTGCAACCTCCTAGATGACATTTTAAAATTGCCATACATCAATTTTTGTGTGTTCTAAAGTTCTAAAGTGTATTTCAGCAGATGTCTATCATGCATGTATCATTAGAATAGCTCAAAGAGTGGTCTCATTTTTTTCATCCTTGTATTTCACCTGCTCAATCCTCTCTCTCTCCAGAATCCTGGCAACAGTTAATCTGTTTACCAGTTCCTTAATTGTACTTTACTCAGCATATGACTGGAAACATACTTGTCACCTTTTCAGAATGACTTCTTTTACTTATTGATTTTCTTTTATGATACATCCACATCTTTCCATGATTTGGGCTTTATAGCTCATTCTTTTATTGCTGAATAGTATTTAATTGTGAGGATGTTTATCTACTCACCTATTGAAGGAAACTTTGGTTGTCTCCAGTTTTTGATGATTATAAGTAAAACCACTGGGAAGATTTATGTACATGTTTCTATTAGAACATCATTTTCAAATAAGTTGTCTCAGTGACTGCTGAATTAAGTTAGCTTTAAAACAACTGCATCCCTTCTCAGCATTTTGGCTAAGATCAAGGTGAAAGAACTGCCAAATTGTCTTCCAAAGCTTTCTATACTGTTCTGCATATTCACCAGCAATGATTGCAAGTTCTTACTGATCCATCACCTGACCAATAATATATACTTCAAGGTATTTTTGTTTTGTGGGTAGTTAACACACCCTATCATCGACTTGCTTATTAATTATTGACCATCTCACTAGAATAGTCTCAAGAAACTCCTTGTGACTGTGGGTGTGCTTATTTTTTCTAACTTCAGGAACATCCAACAAAATGCAGGGTCACAATGAGTCCTCTATACATATTAATTGAAATCACTTGAGAGCTCAAAGATGGAAAAACTGGTGTTTGAGAAATGAAATCTTAGCTTGGCTATGGTGGTTAGATGATATTTTATTAACTTAGTGGAATGATGACTCACAGTGGAAAGGCAGGGGAGTGCATGGGAGGAGGGTTGGCTTTAGATTGAGCATATGGGTCATGGAGAGTTCCCTCCTTGGTCTCCTTATGGCATGTGCTTTGGTTTTCTTAGATGTCCCTAAATCTTGTTTAGCTGTCTCCTTGCTGCCTGCTGTCCTGTTCACAGTGGGACAGATGACACATGGCCAACAGAGCTGCCTGCCCCACTCTGAGGTCACCACTCTATACTCGGTAGTCCTCAGAGCCCCTCTTGCAAAGCTGAGAGGGAAACACATTTGCTTTGAGCCATGGTTCTACTCCAGTGGTGACAGGCTGATGTCATCTGACCAGGCAGCTCAGTACATGTGGCCACAGCATGACTTCACTCCCAGCTGGGTCATGTGACTGCTGGGGAGCTGTCTGAACCACCCAAATATCCTCTCATCAAGATTTATAGCCGAGTACACCAACTTTCTTGTCTTCCCCTCCCCAGTACAATATCCAAAGTAAGTGGGTGGGTTTCCTTTAACTCAAACCATGCAAGTTGCTGTAATTCATCTGGGAGGGTTGTAGGGCTGAAATGAATATTAGCAGCTCCTCCCCACCTCACCCTTCCTTTTCCACTCCATTTGGGACATCATGTCTAGTATTCAAGAGTTATGCCACTTCATCTTTTTCCATTTATTCTCATACTAAAGCTATAATACAAGGATTTAATCATGTTGTTCATGATAGTTGTAGTAAAAGAAAAATAGCTGTGTGTCCTTGTTAATGTCAAGGAAGTATTATTGATTCTCATTAAAAAAAAATAGTCTATAACTTACTTTACTGAAGGAGGCTGCTCACTGGCTAACATGGGAGCCCCTCCCAAGCACACTGTGGTGATGTGCCCTCATGAAAAAGAACTGAAGAGCCACAACTGATGAATCATCATAGGATGTATGGTGAACCCAAAAAAAGCTACTTGAGTGACTTCAGGGGCTTCAGGAAAGGTGATAATGCTAGACTTCCTTTACTGAGTTAACTAACACGTTAACTAAGAATTTAACTAACACGTTTCAGGGATTATCTCATTTAATCTTCACAATAAATTTCTGAGATAGTATCATCACTACACTTCCTTCACAGATGAGAAAGCTATTGTTTAGTTGAGTGAAAATTGTCCGAGGTCACACAACAAATGAGAGACTGAACTGGTTGAGAACACAGGCTTGTCTGACTCCAAAGTCCATTCAGTTCACTACTTACGTTGTGGAATTGTAAGTTATATGTTGTGGGTCTCCAAAGTGAGCAACTAAATAGGTTCAGAAGTTGCATTTGGGGAGAATAACAGGAAAAACTTGGGGGGAAATGTCACTGTGAATTTATTTTCAATTCCACTTTATTTTCTGTGTTAGCTTAAAAATGATGCATCTTCCTTCGAAAGCTACCACTGTTATACTATACCTATAAATGTTAAAGTATAATTCATCATTCTCTCCCTTCAAATACTATGCCACTTCCTATATGGATACAGCACTATCCTCCCTCCCACCTCTTGTGCTATTGTCAGGTATTTTGTTTTTACACATACTGTAAACACATGACATATTGTTACTATTTTGCTTTGGAACAAAAATACTCTTACAGAACAACAGCAACAAAAAGAATGAAATGGTTTTATTGTCACTCACCCCATTTTTGGGGTGAGAAAAAGAATGAAATGGTTTTATTGTCACTCACCCCATTTTTGAGGTTGTTTCCTTGTGTAGAACTTGATTTCCAAAATTTATCATATTTCTTCCTTACGTAGTTCTTGTGTCAGTGTGTTGGCATTGAATTCTGTCAGTTTTAGTTGTTGGAGAAAGTATTTTGATTTCATTTTTGAAAGACATTTTACTGGTTAAGAATTCTGTGCCCTCCAACTTCAATCCCCTTCAACTTTGAAAATGTCACTCATTGTCTTCTGACACATGCTTTCTGGACTCTCCTGTGGTTTTTGGTGTTGTCCTCAGCACACTGTGTCCTTTTTTGTCTTTTTTTTTTTTGGCTCCTTGGAGTTTTCCCCTTAGTCTGGTTTTTCAGGAGTTTGATTCCGACATGCTTCACGTTGTGTAGGGTATGTCATTGTGGTGTGTGTGTTCATTTGTCTGTGAGGGTGTTTATCCTCTGTGGTGTTAACTGAATCTTCTTGATTCTGTGTTAGTGTCTTTCATGTTTTGGAAATTTCGTCACCATTATTTCTTCAAACATTTCATTTGGTTTGTTCTCTTTCTGAGGATCAAGATATGATATTACTATGCAACTCTTGGATTTGTGGTAATTTTTTTTGAGTCACTCAGTTTTATCTCTCTGTTTCAGTTTAGGTTATTTCTGTTAAGCTAATTTCAAGGTCATTGAATATTTTTTCAACTGTGTTAGTGTGATGAGTCTCCTAAAATCATTCTGTATCTCTGTGTTCCCCTCCCTTTTTTTTTTCATTTCCATTGTATAAATTTATAACTGCCACCTCTCTGTTGAAAATTGCTCATCTATTCTTTTCTATGGCTATCTTTTCCACTAGAGGCCCTATCATATTAATTAAATATAGTTCTTTTCACTTTCGTGCCAGATAGTTCCAACTATTTGATGTTAGTGTGTTATATCTTTCTCTAATTTTTGCTTTGTCTTTTAGGAGCATATTTATCCTTGCCTTTGTATACCTTATAATTTTTTTTTTTTTTTACTTAAAGGTAGACATTGTGAAGGACGTGGAAAATAAAGGAAATAGTTATTAATACCTGGAATTGAATGTGTCATGTTCTAGATTTTTAATGTGAAGATGAGTTGTGAGTTAATTTAGTTAGGTGATAAGCTAGGACATTTTTGTTATTTCTGCTATAGTTTCCACTAGGGGTGCATTGGTTTCCAAATTCTTGGAGGAATGGCTAGTGTTTAGGCTCAGGGTTGGTTTGTAGAAGCAGTGTCTGCTTAATTCCTACTCAATCCACAGTCCTTGGGTCTCTGTTGTATCTTAACATTCTCTCTGTTCATGCTCTTTTGCCCTCACCTGTCAGGACCTGCTTTTACCTTTTTTTTTTTTTTTTTGAAATTTGTTAACTTGGTGGGTGAGTGAAAGGATAACAGAAGCTGTGTTTTTTGTTTTTTGTTTTAAGATTTATTTTTATTTATCTATGCATGTGAAAAAGGCGTTGTAGGCAAGAGATGCAGGGGTGAGAAGAATCACCAGAGATAGAGTAGGGATCTGAACAAACGGATCTACTGAAATACACTGCTGAGGGTAACAGCGGGCAAGACAAGAGAGTTGCTGTGCCATGTGGGTCACCTCCCTGGGCAGGGATTGAACTCATGATGAGAGCTTAATAGTGCCAGGACTTTAAACCCAGAACCATCAGGGAGACCCAGAAGCTGTACATTTTATTACGTTTTACAACCTAACTGTCTATCAGTGGTGTAATAATTCATCATATTCTCTAATAAATGGAGTGCTATACAGCTAACTAGAAATGAGATAGGCCGATTTATTCCAGAATTGAAAGATGTTCGTATTATAAAAAATCAAATTGCCAAACAATATATGCAGCTAATTTCATTTAAATGAGTATACATGCACACATGCATGTACATAAAATTCAGGGTTCTCAACCCATCACTAACTGTGGCTAGGATGGAAATGGGGTAGATTCCAGGAACATTTTGCTTATGATCCATATGACTTCAAACTACTTTTTTATTATT
>NW_004567131.1:1706110-1709554 GCF_000260355.1 Condylura cristata
TATTTCAGTAAAAGCAGCAGTGTGTGTCCCACTGGGAGGCTTATGAACTTGACCCTCAAATCCTCTCCCTAAAGGTAGTTTTTTTTCCCACCCATAGAATTATAACAGACATTTCAGTGAGAGCTGGAAGGTCCCCAAATCAGAATCCAGAAAGCTGTGTCCTCTTAAGTAAAACCTAAAACAGATACTGGGGACTGTCCCATGTAAAGCAGTTTGATGAAGACTAACATGAATTTCAAAAATGTTAAGGAATTGAAAAGGAAGGCAGAGTGTAGTGTGGACTGTGTTCTTCTACCACTTTACTCCAAGTCAAATTGGGCAGGACGCTTTAGAAACAATAGTAACTCTCACCAGTTAATTTCATTATTTCCTACTTCTTCTGTGCTTAAGTTTACCCTGTCTCCTTTCTCAGCAACCATCGCCCAGCAGAGTGGGAAAAACACACACACAGATTACATTTAATTCCTGATTATTAGCTGTGTGCATTCTTACTTCTTGGTAGATTGTAAAATTTCCACATGCATGATGACTTCATTTGCATTTATAGGTACACTAATTAGCGGTTATGAAATATGAAACTAACTAGTATTTTCTGCCATGTTCTGCTAGGGGTCTGAATTTGTCTGGCGCCATTAGGTCTGCTAATCAAAAGATCAGGGCTTGTGGCGTTTTCCTTTGTTAATTCCACATTCATTTGCCTAAGTACCCTATTCCTGCTGGGTACCCTCACCCCACTGTTATCCCTATGTCTCTTCTTGGCTACAGATTTCCAACCTGCAATTCACAGATGATGAACTATTGCATTATAGATGTTTACTACATCAATAATATAAATTACATCTATAATCTAAAATATTACATTATAGACTATATAAAATATTACATAAAAGAATATTAAAGTTGTTCTGTATGCCTGCCTTCAATTTTGTCTCTCTTTTAAGTTCTACTTTCATTTTTCTGTTGTATGTTAATCAGATTCATCTTTTACTTTACCATTTTTTAAAAAATCACCTAGTTCAACTGCAAAACAGTTGACCAATTGTTAACACTGATTAATATTTCTTCTTGTAAATGTACAATGCTTGAAGAACAAGTTCTTTTTCCTTTGGTTAGTTCTAAGATTCTAAAATATACATCTCCTAGATAAAGCTTACTAATTCTGTTGATCAAATATTTTATGTGCTTAACTATTTATAGTTGAATTATACTATGATTTTTTAAATGGTTGTCTAAATTGTAGATTTGTAATCTTACTTTGCAATTCTATTTCTATTTGCTTCAAATATTTTGAAACTGTTATCTTCTGATTATGCTTTCCTTTTATCATTTCCTATTACCTTTCATCCTTTTTTTTGAGTAAAAGTCTATTTGTCTTATGTGAATATAGATAAGTAAATGTTCTTTTAAGATTTATCTGATATCTTTTCTGTTTTCATTCTCTTATCAAAGCTTTCTAAGATATTTTAATATTTCATGTAAAATAATCTAGGGAGATTTTTGCTTTCAATACAGACTGAGACAGTCTGTTTTAGTAGGTAAATTTTAACCATTTATATTTACTGGATTAACTAAAATATGATGTCTTTTTCTGATTTTTTTTTGGCTTTACATTTATGATGTTTTTTCATTTTCCTCACTCCATGCCTTTGACAAGTGGGAGTCACAATGCTTGTTTTACAAGCACATTAAAGTTTGAAACCTTAGAGGTTAATAATTACTTTTAAGTTTTCAGTAAGTATATTTGTATATGAAATTAAGATAATGCCCCTCTTCTCATATAGTTCAAATGTATAACACATTAGCTCCTATTCCTTTCCTGCTTAGATTTTAAGTATTTATAATACTGAGTGCTAGTATCTGGTTTCACTTTCAGATGATTCACTCTGTTTCTCTGTTTGCACAATTAATCCTCATGCTTTAAATCTAATTTTTAGCTGCTTCTTTTCTCATCATTATGCCTCTATTTTATTTCTCTTTTAGGAGCAATTTTTCTTCTGCTTGATGTACATTCTTTAATTGTTCTTTCTGAAAATTTCTGTGAGTAGTAAATTCAATCTTTGTCTGAAAAGGTCTTTGATTTTACCTCACACTTATAAGGTACTGGAGTTCTATATAAAATTCAAACATGGTAAATATTTTTTTCCTTAAAAGCATCGTTTCCTTGTCTTGTGGAATGTGTTTTGCTAATGAGAAGTCTGCTCTCCATCCATAATTGCTTTGTAAACAAACTGTAAGAAAGATTTTTCTCTATAATGTTACACATTTCCTCTAAAATATGCAGTAAGGTGTGGATTTGTATTTATGTTAGGTAAGATAATGTCCTTTTCAATAAGCACTCATGTTTTCTTCAAATCTGGAAAATTCTGAACCATTTGCCCTTCCAATATTTTTCTCTCTGTACTTTCCTTTGAGAACTCCAGTTGGATATATGTCATATCTTCTTTTTCTGTGTTCTTTGTCCTCTCAGAATTTTTTTTTTACCTTTTCATCTTTCTGGTTTTTTTTTTTTGTTTTCATTTTTGTTTTTTTTTTTAAATAATTTGCTCAGACATTCCATTTCTATATATTTTTGTTTTGCTATAACCAATTTACTTTCAAACAGACTCGTCGTGGGGACTTAATGACTTCATTTTCCACTTCTAGATTTGGTCCTGCTTTCTTCTAAAATTCAGGTTTGGGCCTCCCTGGTTGTTCAGGGACTAAAGACAGTGCTATCACACTGTTGCTACCCACTGCAGCATGAGTTCCATCCCTGGGTGGCCAAGGAGGTGACCCACATTGTGCAGCAGATCTCTCCTGACCCACCCGCTGCTCCCCTCAGCAGTGGATTTCATTACATCTGCCTGTTCTGCTCCCCTTTCTGTCTCTGGTGAATCTTCTCATCCCCAACACTTCTGGCTACACCCCAGCCCTTGTATGTATAAATATATAAATCTTAAAAAGAAGTAAAATAAAATTCAGCCTTGTCCCCAGTTATAAACTTATTGCCTAAAATTGTTTATTTAACTCATAAAGCTCTAGCTCATGCTGTGTCAGTCCTTATTTGGGAATATTTATACTTCAAAACTAATATCCCAAAATTTAATTATGTACTACTATGAATCTTTTATTCTTTTAAAGTGGTGCTCCCCTTCCCCCAAAAAAGTGGTGTCCTGCTATTGAGATCTCTTAGCTTTACTTTTTCCAATACTTCTTCAACACTTTCCTACTCCCCACATCACCTCCTGTCTCTCAAAATATCTGATAGTCTCCCCAGTTCTTTTTTCCTGGCTTTTTAATCCCTAAACTGCTGTCTTACCTAAATTAATTCACTTATTTCCTCTTGTCTCCCCATTTGGTACCTCCATTCCAACCACTTAAGAGGTTCCTTAATATTCTCCTGCTCCTTCAATATTCTCTCTTTTTTTATTATTACAAAAGTTTATTTTTACATCATTTTGTACA
>NW_004567131.1:1709787-1731839 GCF_000260355.1 Condylura cristata
CATCTCAATTGTAATCCCATATTCTCTCTTTTTTTTAATATTTATTTATGCATACAGAACTGGGGTACAGGCCAAAGGTGCAGAGGCAGTGAGAGGATTCACCAGAGACAGAGTGGGAAGCAGAAAAGGCCAACAGATAAAGCACACTGCTGAGGGGAGCAGCGGGCATGTCAGGGGAGGTCTGCTGCGCCGTGTGGATCACCTCCAGGGCAGGCAGGGATCGAACTCATGCTCGAAATGGCCTTAGCTTCTTAGTGCTGCACTTTAACCCGCTGTGCCACCAGGGAGGGCCTATTCTCTCCTTTTTGGAACTTCTTTCAGACATGTATGCCTCTTCCAAATTGAAAGGCAAAAATGTGGTATGATATTAACAGAAATGCATACGTTTTTTAAAAAGAAATTAGCTGACACTGACAACAAAATATAAAAATGATAATCAATTCTATAATTATCCTGGGAGGTTAGTAAGTTTGAAGCCATAAAAGAAAAGGTGGCCGTTTGTATTGGAAGGGGTAATTACATTTTAATCAAGTTCATGTAAGGGCAGCCCCCTAATATAATACCCAACTTAAGAGTATTTGTTAAATAATCAGCTTTTTCAGTGGTGATAGACTGGAAGAGTAAATGGAATTTCCAGAGGAAAGATGACATATGCCGTAGCTCAGAATGTAGTAGGAAATGTTTTGGAGTCATCTCTATTTGGTGAGAGTTCTCTTAAGGTGATTTGATCTGAAGCATACAGCAGGGGAGGGTGATGGAGAGGGGCCAGTGGGAGAAAAAGAGGGTGAACACAGGGTCTATGGTGATGCCTCATTCCCAGTGGTATGGTGGTGGGAGATTTGTGGGGCCTACACCTGGGAGGAGAAATCAAATACTGTACAGAAATGAATAACAGTGTAAGAAAATCAATTCAGTCCCAAAAAGTTGGAAAAACAGTAGTATATGAGGAATAAATAATTGTATTATTTAAAAAGAGATGGTTTGTGGATTTATGCAAATTGGATTTCCTATCTGTAGCAGAGATATAACAGATGCCTAACTGAAAAGTTATTTCCAAAAAGGTCATTTGAAATGAGAACATTTATGGGGTCTTTGGCAAGTGGCCAAAATTATTCCATCGTGACTTTTTTTGCTCTTGTCCAAGAGTTTTCAGCAGAAAAGACCCAAATGATTTTGTTCTTCCTTACAGATGTACTTGTGAAGCTTATTATGCTTTAATGGGGCTGAGATTTAAGATCTTGGCAGCAAACTATTATGATTGAGATAAGCTTCATAAAAACAGAGCCCTAAAATAGAGGAGATGCAAGTTCATAGTTGATGTAAATGGGATCTCTATTCCAAGTGCGACAATTCGTGTTTTACTGCAGGCGGCAGTGCTTGCTTGGAAGCTGCTGCTATTGCATTTTCCACTAACTCTTATCTGAAGGGATTATTGTTTTACACACACATTTACACATTTACGTGGCCTAATATGCCACGTAAATGGCTTTTCTCTACACTATTCTCATTACGGGTTGATATTTAGATTTCACTTTGTATTCACACATAACTTTTTCCATATCTACAAAATTTTCACCTGACTTTACCCTGTAAAAGAAGGACAAAGTTGATTGCTTTCAACCTGGATCACACCTGTTTATACCTTTAGAGATAAATTGTGTGAACCTCATTGTTCTTGGAGCTGTGCATTCAACTCCAACAGGCAACACAGGCTAGATCAGAATCCTTGCTCACTGTGCATATGAAGAAATCCCTCCTGGACAGATAACCAGCACCTGTCCTATCCCAGTTGTGATCTTACACCTTTGCTGAGGGCAGAAAGACCTCAGCAGAGGAGACTGCTTCTTGGCTACTGAAGACTGGACAGGTTGTCCTGCTGTTCTCCTGCAGACAAAGCTGGTGGTATTAAGGGGCCATGGGAAGGTGTGTTGATCAGTAGAAAGAGAAACAGGATTCTATTTCTGGTTTTACTTAAGCCAGAAAGTCCTATGTGACTTAAACAGCCCATTTAACCTTGTGAGTCATGTGCCTCCTCTTAAAAATGAGAGGATCTGGTTTAGTAAGCTCCTGTTGTTTTGCATTGGTCCCTAGAATTTCCTGATTGTGAGCTAAGTACATCCGCATAATAGGATAGCCACTTGTCCTAACATTTGTTTATCAAGCTTTCCTGTTTACTTAGAGTTGCCAGGCACTGTTTGAATGCCCTAGCAAAGATGAAGTCATTTAGGTCCCCAATGGTACCATTTGGAGGTACCATTCTCACCTTCATGGTTGGTGTGGGCAGGGACTCCACCCACCCTGCATGCCTTCAAGTCCACACAGTTAAATACAGCTCTGTGTGGACATCTGACACATCAGCAGCATTTCTTTTTTATGTTGGGTTTCATGGAAGAATAAATACATTTCTGTGCTGTGCAATCAAAAAGATAAACTCATGCCATTCACAGCACATGGATGGAGCTGGAAGGGATAAGCTCAGAGAAATAAGTCAGAAGGAAAAAGATAAAATATCTGATGCCTTCACTTGTAGGTGTGTTACAGGGTAGCCCAGAGTGGACTGGGCCGCCTGTCTGTGGGGCTTCACCCACGCGCTCACAATTCAGCTATACACACAAAAGGGTCAATAACGGGTTTATTTACAAAAGGGGAAAGGAATAGGAAACAACCCAGGGAAAGAGAGCAGGATACAAAGTAAGTGGAATACCTTACTTCTAGGCTGACTGAACACACCAAGTCACGCGATCCGGAGAGCTGCTTCTCAAGCAAGAGAGCGAGAGGTGCAATCGCCCCCTATTTATCCCCCAAATGTCCCAGAATTCATTCCTGCTAGCTCTGCCCTTGGGTCCTCGCAGTTCTCTCCCTGGTACTGCTGGGAGTTGTAGTTTCCAATCACTGGAGTACTGTGTAGGGTACAGAAAGCTGGAGAAGGGGGTGGAGTCCATAAGACTCTGCAGAGTTCCTTTAGGACAACCTTCCCCTTAACAGGTGGACTCTAGGGAAAACAGAGGGTCAGGAAAAAGATGAAAGTTGCAGGCAGACCATAGATCTGAGGGTTGCAACAGGGGAGGAAGTCTGAGAGGGGTTGAAAGAGAGGGAAGCACATAAGGGACTGGTGATGGGTCAGCGGTGCTGTGGTGGAAGGAGAACCACAGGGACTACAGCTAAGGGGAGAAATCAAATACTCTTATTCATTTTTATGGATAACACTGTAAGAAAATATAAACAAATTTCTTTGTTGTGGCGGAATCATCACTTTATAAAGATCTGGCACTCTATAAAGCAATGGCTCCATCAGTGGGTAAGAGCAGCAGAGTCTATTTGATGAGTTTCATATTGAAAAATCTTCTACAAAGCTTGTATTACATTCTTTATGACATGCATGGGGAAAAGAGGGACACAGAGACACAGGAAGAGTGCAGGTACCTAGGGCCTTGTCTGCAGTTAGCTCATGAGAGTCATGTGTCTGATTGCTCTTTTTGCTTTTTTGCTTGTGTGTAAATACAAGTTGCTGTGCTAAGCAAAAAATAATTGTAATAGATTCATTTAATCATAATGCAGCAAAGTTTAACTTGTTAGAGCTTTAAACTTGCAGATGAGGCTTTCCCTGGGGCTGCCTGTCTGATTGTAGTTGCTAAACCTGACCTACTTATTAAGCTTTTTCAGACAATGGCTTAAATGCCTCCCAGAATGTACTCTTACACTGGCAAATCCAATTGGAGTAACTTACTATAACCCTGCACTGGGCAGGGGGTAGGGAAGGATTGTCTACATCACATAAGGTAATCTTGTTCTTGCTTGCAATTTTCACTTAAACATGAGTCCCAAAATTAATTCTTAATAACGGGACAAAAAAATTCTGAATGGTGGGGTGACTAGAGGGTTTCAGATTCAGTCATTTTGATAGATTCCAACGAGCAAGTTCATACAAGACAGCCCACTACCAACTTTTTAGTACTTTTGCTTCTAATGTAATCTCGTCTCTGTGAATGCCTCCTCTGTGGTTACTAGTGCATTCTTCCTCTGATGAATGGTAGAAATAAAAGAAAATTATATTGGGGGGCCTTCTTGGTGGCCTAGTGGTTAAGTCTCATTGATATCACCACTGTTGCCTGAGTTTGACACCTGGCCACCTTGGCCTGAGTTTGAGCCCTAGCCAGGGAGCTGATCCGCACATGGCACAGCAGACCTCTCTTGTCTTACCCACCTCTGCCTTCATCAGTGTATTTTAGTAAATCTGCCTGTTCTCTCCCCCATTCTGTCTCCAGGACATTCTTTCACCACGTCACCTCACCTCTAGTCTAAACCCCAGGTCTTCTATGACAAAAAAAAAAAGCAAGCAAGAAAATGATATTGTCTTTAAAGGTAAACATACCTTTAACACCAGTTAGTCATGAGTTTGAGTCTGTGTTAGAAACTTTCAGTTTCTTAGTCTGTAGTAGTCATCTATTGACACATAGAAAATAAAGTGATAGGGACAAGACTTTTTTATCGAGCCTGAGAGATGTGACCTCAAGCCACATAATAGAGTAATGATATTCTCTCAATTACCAGACTCTTAAAGACACTGGGAGCTGTGGTGTGCCACTGAGAATGGATTTGGAAAGTTAAACCAAACCCAGGTTTAAAGCTAAGTGGCCTTTCTAAAGAACTTGGAAGCCAGATGAAATCAATGCTCTTAGTTGATGGAAGGGAACAATAGTAAAATGAAACTTTAGTGAAAAACATCTGTCTCCATATCCACAATTCGTATTCATGAACAGTTCTTCAGCTCCAGTCAAATTACCTTTCTCTCCCATTTACCTTTTTGCTTCTTGACCCCCTTTGTTCTCCAGACTGATATTTCTTAATGTCCTTCTCTCCCTTCTCCCTTGCTACCTTTCTCCTGTCACATCTCCCTTCTCTCTCTCCAGCGATCTCTGTGACAAGAATCCCTATGGACACACTTTAAACCATGAGTTCTATACATAACCAGAAATCTGTGCTTCTTAAAAAAAAAAAAACAAAACTCTTTATCTGCTGTACCACTGAGAGAATTTTAAAAAAAATTTATTTATTTGTGCATACAGAACTGGGGTACAGGCCACAGGTGCAGGGGCGGTAAGAGAATTCACCAGAGACAGAGTAGGGAGCAGAACAGGCAGATTGACAAAGTACACTGCTGAGGAGAGCAGGGGGCAGGTCAGAAGAGTTCCCTGGCGGGGGATCAAACTCATGCTGTAGTGCTTCGGAGAGCTTCATAATGTGATGCTTTAACCCATTGCGCCACCAGGGAGAGCCTACAATTGAGATAATTTTTATACTCGGTTCATCCTCTGTGGCCTGTATGATGATGTTTAATTATATGTTAATTTTTTTTCTCCAAACCCAGATACTTTTGAGAACTTCTCTGACAAGAAAACTGAGAGGAAGACTTGGAAAGGATTCTCATTAATTTCATTTGCCCCATGATTGCACCTATGAAGGTGTCCATAAGAACAATAAGACTAACTTTGTCTTTTGGTTCCAGAATCACAAGGTGGACTTTCCCTGGGGGTTCTCAGTTATCTTGGTCCTTTGAGCTCTTTCTTACTGGCCCCATTTCCCAACTTTTACCTTCTTTTCATTGTGCTCTTCTGATGTTTCATGAAAATATCTTTTGAGCCTAAGAATTCTATTTTTTCCTCTCATTTCACAATCATGTGGTGAATGTATTTTATTGTCTCATATGCTAGTCAGTCTGAGTTTGATCCCCTGCCAGGGAACTCTTCTGACCTGCCCCCTGCTCTCCTCATATGCTAGTCAGTCTGAGGACAAACGTCTGGCCACTTGCAGCTTCCCATAGGAGGAAGATTGCAACACTCTGGCAGGAACTCACTCACTGCATGGACAAGTAACAAGAAGAGTTTCCATCTTAGATTCATTGACCTCTTGTTACCACAAAGCAGGAGTCTGCAGCCAGGCCAGTCATCCTTCCCCTGCCTGCATAGTGTATACTCTGTATTTCCAGGTCCTTCGTGTTCATCCTTAGTCCACAGGCAATCCCTCTTCTCTACTGTGCTGATTTATCTAGTAAATGCAACAACTTCCTATGTGACAATATCCTAGCTTTATAACTTGCAAGTCAGACAAACAGGTGAATGTTTTTGCTGACAAGAGCAGATGAAGACTGTATGATGAGCTTAACACACAAGAACTTGAACATTGTCACCAATGATGTGTTGGTGTGAATCTCCCTCTGGAAGACTCGAATGAAGATGGGAAGACCAAGCTGCAAGTGTTACTCTAGGAAAAGCAAAGAGATGCAGTCTCACAGGAGACTGAAATGGTACACCTGGTAAAAGAGACCACACAGGTTTCTTCTTTTCATCTTGTAAAGTAGTTTTAAAGTACCCTTAAATCCCATGCTACTTAGCATGTAGGACAAAGAAAGGGAAGCATAAGCGAGTGGGCAGTTAGTTTCACTGCCGCTGTCTACCAGCCACACGTGTCTGAACGTCCTTGACTGCGTCAGTGGTTGCCGTCTCTGATGAATCTTTCTCTCTTTTGCTTTCAGCTCGGGGACCTGCTTCACAAATTACAGTTCGTCATGACATATGTGGCTCCTTGGCAGATGGCTTGGGGGTCTTCATTTCACGTGTTTGCTCAGCTCTTTGCAATCCCTCGTATCCTTTCTGCTTCTATTTTCACCCAAGAGCAGAGATTCACATTTTACAGATGCAAGCTTTTCATTGAACCCTGGCAATAAAAATATTTTAAAGTCCTTAAGATTACATTTTAATGGGGACATGGGGAGGCACTTTGGATTCCCTTCAGGCCACTTAGACTTAAAAGATGCTTCTTAATTTTGAACTCTTCCTGCTTCTTAATGCATATTCAGGAGTTAGTTTATTTTTTTTCTGATTCTTCTATGTCCTGTGCCCAGATCTGCATTTAGCTATCCTGTCTTTTGAATGGAAATACTATTTAAATGATTTGGTTGATTTGTGCAAAAAAGGGACCAAGTATTTTGTTGTTACTATACATGTGGATAGAGTTTGTGTTTTTAATATACTATTTACCTTATGTAACATATTATGATATAGTGTGGTTATCATATACTGGAGAGATATTCAAAAACCCAGAATTAGATACAACATAAATAGTCAAATCTTTTTCAACACTAAAAAGATAATTTATAGTTTTGTTTTGTAATTGCTATTGCCAGTTGTTAGTCTTAGCACTTGTCATTTCATTTGATTTCCTGGTGTGGTTTTAAGTGTCTCCATAATGATAAGTTATAATTTACTTTAAAAAAGTTGAGCTGCTCCTTGTAAAGATCAGTTTGACATAGAAGGCTAAACTGTATATGCTGCGAGAATAATTCTTTAAAATAATAATACCTTGAAAAGCAAGATTAAGCCAAATTATTCTTGACTGAAGCCTGAAATTAAAACTTTAAAGTAAAATGGTTTTACTTTTAAAAATTGATACTTTCCTCCTGTATTTTTACTTTATAAACTAGTCTCTCCTGAGAAGTGGTTCAGGAACCTCTTACATTAGAATGCCTGGAAGAGCTTGCTCAATAGGTGAATTCCTGAGCCCAGTGCATACTTTAATGACCAAATGTCAGTGGGTAGATCCTGCATCCTAAGCTTCTCAGGCCTCCCTGGTTATTCTGACCCCACTGGTGTGTGGGAACTGCTGGCCTTCAACACGAGTACCATGATCCAGTTTTAGTGACCACCAAGAGTTTCCACGTGAAGGTCACATAGGTTCCCAGGCAAGTCATAGGAATCCCTGGGCTCTAAACTTTCTGTACTGCACTTGGGCTGATCATTTAGTGATCACAGACTATGTTTTTGAAATGCTCTCCTCTATATTCATTTCAAACACACACACATTTTTCAGCATACCAAGAGCTGGCTTCATAATGCTCATGGTTCTGTGTTCCCATTCTTAGACCTACATAGGTATTTTCAAACTGTTCAAGGTTATTTGGCAGAACAAGCTAAAGGGGAAAAAATGTAAGTGTGAGCTTGGCCCCACCTTTTTCTTTTAACTGCAGTCATTTTCTATAATGCCAGTTATTTGAGTCATTCTAAACTGAGTCCTCTAAAAACAGTAAGGTGAAAGATTGAGGTCATTTTTATTTCTGATGTGTTCTCTATAGTATCCTGTCTAGAATTTAAAGCCTGTCTGTTTATTAAAGGAAAATTATTAGATTGATGCAAATTTTCAGTTTAGGTGTGGCACTACAGTTTTTAAGTACGAAATTATGGTGCTCAATTTTATCCTAACTTTATTTTCACATAGAATCATAGCATTTCTTTGGACTATTTATGCCTTGCTAGGTGAGTTCAGTAGTGCTCACTACTCTGTAGTTCCATAAGTGAATTAACCCCATCTTGGGAGCCATACCTTTTGATTAAGTGACCCACGTGTGCATTAAGGGCTCATTCACAAGGGTAGCATATGCGGCATTTAATATCTCCCACAATAGAATAAAGAATGAAGGCACATTAGCATCTGAGATTGCACAGAGTGAGTGTTAATTCTAAGTACTTTTGAAAAGAGTGGGCACATTCTCTTAGAAATTGCACATACTTGAGCTGTAACTTTTGCTGGGCATTTGGTAGTTCTGTTAAGAACACTCATAGGATTCCCTTGATTTGTTCCTAAAACTTTTCCTGTTAGTGACATTTACTTCTTCCCCTGTGAGGGTTCAAGTCCTCAGTTGTAAGGAAGATACTTGCTATTTGGAGTCCAGCATCCTCCCATTCAGAACAGAATGAGACAGAAAAACAGTTTAGGAAAGTGGGTGTAGGTGCCATTAAGACAAACTTACCAGGTTCCTAAACACCAGCTCTGGATCTTGACTAATTTTGAAATGTTAATTATTTTATCACTCTATTAAGCTGTAGGTTCCATCCTGGCACTGAGAAGGGACTAATTTGCTCCATTTTGGAATTGAATTAGCTTTCAGGCCAGCGGGGCACTGTTTAGTAAATTGCTTTTTCCAGTAGTGGCATGTTTTCTCCCTCGGTCGCCTCTGTTAGTTTCTAAGCGTGTAACCTCCAGGGAAAGATGAGAATGTTCGCCCTTTTACTATGTGTAGAGACCATGTAAGACCATTGTCTTCTAATAATTAGACAGACTTAGCCAGATTATGTTAAATGTATATATTAGGAAGGCTGCTATTTGAGCTCCTTGTGAGCCTCTAATGATTTTGTTTTGTAACGTAAAGTACTGATGTTGAGGTTATATTTCAAATGGCTTCAAATATAACTGAAACTTTTAAAGGCATCCACACCTACCTCTAAACCTCGAATCTCTTAGCTCTCTTAACTTCTGGGTAATTGTTGTGGCATTTATTAAATTTCTGTCTGGCATTCAGTAAAATATAAATGTCATAATTTTTAGGGAAAAGTTTAGAATAAAAAAGAAGGGCAATGCCAAGCCCTGTAGCATCTTTGTCAGTCCTGGTCCCACTTGGTTGCCTTTGTTCTTCCTCAATCCCAGGGTCCTCTGCAACCTGATAGAGTGGACAGGCCCCTCCTGCTGACACTTCCCTTCAGGGCAGGCCCCTGGCGACCCCGCTCTCCCCGCTCACATCTTTTCAGTACCTTGACATATGACATCTTCCTTGAAGTCCTCCTTTCTTCCAGTGACAAGGGGCACTATTAATTGGTTGTGCTCCATGACAGAAATATTTAAATAATTTCAGGTTTCAGACCAAAAGGAAACTGGTGGGTGATAGACACCACAGTACTCATTGTTCTGTAGTTCTAGTTTCAACATAGGACAAAATGAAAGGAATTGGATTTAAACGAATGCAATAAAGATATTTTTGATACTCAAAAAATTCAGTGCCAGCAAGGATTGTTAAAGGAGGATGGATCATTTCCCTAAAGAACACATTTGGAAGAAAATAACAAGTTAAAAATCAAAAAGGACAGTTATTCCTAAAGCAAAGCTCTGAAATCCATAAAAATGCTTGAGACATGTTTGTGGCTTGCTCAAACTCACTCCGTATCCATCGGCTCATGGAAGTGGGGCTTGGGAGGGTCCTGTCTCTCACCCACCCCCACTACATAACTAAAGCCAACTGTTCAATTTGTGCAAGCACGTGGATGCCTAATTTGCTTGCCTCAGTCCCTGTGTCCTCCTAGAGATGCCAGTCATTTTTTTTATCTTTCTGCTGAAACCTTTTGAAACTGGCTAGAGTGGAAAGAACTCTGATTGTGCTATGGCGAGGAAGAAACATGTGTGCCTTTGCAGATGGGAAGTCATCCTTGTAGGAGACCAGAGTAGACCTTCAGTAGAATACTCCAAGTCGTTAACCTCTGGGGCAAGGAAATGTAGGTGGACGTAAGACCTGGGCATTCTGGCCCACACTGACCTCTGCCAGCCCCAGCGAGCTCTGCCTCCCAGTGCCTCTTGCTCTTCCCACCTGAGGTCCCACAACCACCCTTAAACCACAGTGACACAGAGTGGCTGTCAGCCAGACAATGAGGCTGTGAGACTGGAGAGGGCCGGCTCTCTGGCATCTTCCTTAGATTTCCAAAGACTGGCTGAACTTAAGCTAAATGTTTCAACTGTATTCATTTTAAAATTGAGCGTTTACATGTTTGGTCAACAAAGGACATAGCAATGAGGCATGCCAGGAGGTAAGAAACCAATGAAATGCTAAACAGGCAATTGGGTGGGCCAGCTGCCATGACTACCTGCACCTGTCTTTAGCTTATAATCGAGACCATGACCGGAGCCATTGGTGTTCAGTGTCTCAGAGACAACATACGCTTTTGAATAGTGGGAATGGATTCTTGGAGAAACTAAGATGTAACCTTCCCAAACAATGCTATGATTTCTTTCAAAAACTGTAGCTTAATTTTAACTATTCATAAAGCTACTTGTTACTTCAGCAGATATACCACAGCACATATTGTTCAGCTAATGATAGCTGAGCATAAAGATGCAGTTCTTTTCAACCTTTAGGTATTAAATCTCTGCCGAGAAGCATAGTGAGACTGCTGGGATGTTTATGAGAATCATTTGGCATTCTTGGTGGTGGAATGGAACCTAGCAGGATACTACTGAAAGTTTTATATTTCCAAATAAGTTTGCAGAACCAGTGCAGGCCCAGCTTTCTTTCCGTGGTGAGAAAATGGCTTTAATGTTGTTTAAAAAACAAGTCATTCGAATACATTTAGCGATCTAATTGCCTTTATGGAATGATTTATGGATGGGGCAGCATCCTTTCTAGCAAGTAGAAAGTAGCTGCAAGTATTGTGCAAAGCAGGAGGTTTCTAGCATTCGAACTAGGGTAGAGCAAGGTTATAAACAAAAGGAAGGAAAGTTTATGTCAGGCAAAGCCATCTTCTCTCAGGAAAGAAAAGGATCGACTATGCAGATGGCCTCACTTATGCAAATTGGTTCAGTTTGGTTGAGGGCATAACTGCCCTTAGCGAGGTGTGCAGTCATGATGGGGCTTGGCCTACGTGAGTCCATTTTGGGCCAGTTTCTTTTAGGAAAAATGTAAACATGTAAAAATCAGAAATACTATTTCGAACTATAACAATGAAAAAACGTGTTTGCCTTAACTCAGAAGTCAGATTCTGCCATGCTTTTCTTCCAGACGATTGCCACATCGGTCTTTTCAACTCCATTGAGCCCGTTTCTTGGGAGTGTCATTTTCATCACCTCTTACGTCAGGCCAGTGAAATTCTGGGAGAAAAACTACAAGTAAGATCTGAAAACTAATGCTGGTTTTCTTCACTAAGACTGTGCTTCAGGAAGCTGCTTGGCCTCCTGTCTGCAAATTTGCAGGCTTCCTGCTTACCCCACCACTGTGGAGACTCAGCTCAGGGACAAACCCTGGGGCGCTGGGCTCTGGACACTGCAGGGACTGAGCTCGAATTTGCAATCACATGATACCATTAGTGAAGGGAAATGAAGAATCACTGTTCAATTTTAGCATTTGTCCTAAGAAAACCTGTTTGAGGTGCCATCATCCTGTCATTTGAGGCTGAGATTTGCTCCTGAATGGCTCGTGGGTACCTCTCTGGCATGTCTCTTCTGTGAGCTTTGTATATACATGTATTGTGTCCAAGTGTACTTGCATCACAGCTCAGCACAAAAGAGCAGGCGATTTCTCTGAGCGCCGTTAAGCTCCTAAATGATTTATGCACTCTTTCTTACTACCGGGATTAGCCAGTCATAAATTCCCTCAAGCAGTGATGGAGTGGGGACAGTTATTTTTGAAGGAAGGTGAGAAGAGAGAAGTAATGGTTGGCTAAGTAATTTTCAAGAACACTCGGCTACTGACGGTGGTGGGGGCAGGTCTGAGAACAGCAAGAGGAGGAGGTTGGTGCACCAGCCCACATCCAGCCTGAGGCAGAGGAATTGTTCTGATTGTGAAGGGCAGGACTTCATTCCAGGTCTCCTTTGCCCCAGTTTACTAACCATGATGTGCTCCTCCATATAAATCCTAATCCATTTTCCAGAATAGGTCCACATCTTATGCTACCCTGGCAATTTACCACAACCCACCTTTCATGTCTCACAGAGGCCAGTGTGGAGGAGAGCCATAGGGAGCTATGGCTCTAGCTCTCTCATCAGCTGCTTTATGTGAACAGAATGCCCATCCTCCTAGGCAGGCAAGTGGGTTATGGTGATTAAAACAAGGCGTGGGCTACCAGCCACAGGGGCACACACTTCTGCCCTCCCACTTAGCCCCCATGACTCAGGCGTCGCTCTTCTGACAGTGGGGACAAATTAACAGACTTCTTGCACAGAGAGAAAGGTTCATACATGGGAAGCTCCTAGAACAAGGTGTTGAGTGAGCCTCATCAGTGTGAATCTCTGCTCTGCACAGAGGTCCTCAGCCCACTGCTGATGACTGAGTGAGTGGCATCCTGGCCAGCTCACCTCTAGGTGCCCCTGGGAAAGGTGACCAAAGCAAAGTAGCCCAGAGTGAGCCAGTACTGTGACACCACCGAAGGGGGAGAGGTTCCTTGCATTCCTGGCACAGCTGCATATTCTAAGAGAGGTGAGCTTTCTGCAACACAGCGAAGTCATCCTGAAGCTTATACATAAACAAGTGTCCTCTTGTGTGGGTGGAAGGAAATATCATACCTATGTACAGAGTCAGAAAATTACTAGCACTTTTTTCTTGAAGCTTTTTAAGAGAATGCAGTTTGGGAAGCCTTTCTAGAGCTCTGACAATCACTTCTGGAACATGCAAATGCTTGTAAATAAGGAGTAGCTTTGGGAAGTGCAAGATATTTAAAACTTGATCTTTAATACAGAAGATTCTGTGTGTGTGTGTGTGTGTGTGTGTGTCCTCCTCTCAGGTAAGTTAGGAACCAGTCTTTTTGGCTAGGAAGTTAAAATCCCTCTCTGGTAAACTGGAAATTATGTTAAGCATCCACAATAGACAGGGGACTGGAAAAATCTTGGTGGGGGTACTTCACTGTGGGAGGCTTGCTAATACCTGTGTGGAGTTACACATTAGGTGGCTGAGTCCCTTCACTTCCAGGAGCCAGCCGTCCACTCGGGGATCATGTACTAGAGCAGGATTTGTCTCTTTTAGTCTCACAAAGACCTGATCCTGGTGTGCTCCATCCTTTCCCCTCACTCTGTTCCATGTGGAATGATCGATCTCTGCTCAACTTGTCTTGAGTGGGAAGGAGCCTCTATAAAGATATTCAGTCTTTACGAGGCTTCGCTGAAGGAGCCCAGTTAAAGAAAATGTTCAGCCCAGACGGGGAAAAACTTCCCAATGCAAAACCCAGTCAGTGAAGTTCTGTTGTCGCCTCAAGTGAAGGTATCAGAATATAGAGTCTGGTCCATCTGCATAAAGTATCAGTGATGGAAGTCAGGACAGCAGGAGTGATGGGGAGCAGGAAAGGAAGTGTCGGGAAATCTCATCTGGATCTCCACAAATGATCTGGAAAGCTCATTTTATTTTTTATCTTAAACTGTGTTTTATTTCAAACACTACTGACTTCTGTTGTTTTACTTCAGAGTGCATGCCTCTGTTCCGCTTCCTTCTCTTTAGCCAGTTACAAAGGAGATGTCTGTTAGTGTGACTGGTTCTGTTTCATTGACTAGCTGTCCTGTCACTTTAAAATCCTGCTAAAAGAAACTGGAGTTTTAGTGAGTACCTTTGCCACCCTCGACCCCTGGGCCTCTTCCCATCCCTGCTGCCACCTCACTTTCAGTCCTCTGGTTTGCCTTTCAAAACTTCCAAAGCCAGCTTTGGTTTTTACAAGCCCCAGGTGAGTCCTGTCCTTGAGGGAAAGTGATTCATCAACAAGTAAATCAGCAGCGGCCTGATCACCACGGCTAGTCGGTTTTCCCCAACCCAGGCATTCTAGAAATCTGCAGACTCCTTTCCCTTCCTGACTAACCTTCCTTCCAGTCCACTCCCCACACATAGCACCAGGTTCCATCCTGCCTCTGAAGCCTGGGTGTCTCCTTGTAGCCTGAGGAGCAAGAACAAATACCACATGGGTAAGACGTTCTCCTATGATGGAACACTCTATACCTGCCTTGTACAGCATAGAATCTCAATCAACCATGTGTTGTGACTTAGCACATGAAGTGAGGCTAGTGTGACTGAGGAAGTAGCCACCTATGCCGAGCGGCTACTGTACTGGACAGCACAGATGGGAGCCTTGCTCGGTCTTAAGCCTTGGGTCGGTCCATCTCCTGCTTCTCACACCTCACACAGTGTGGGTTTATCATACCAAGCATTGCCTTGGGCTGTACCCTCCACACTGATGTCCTTCCCTTCCATCTCCTCACTATTCCATCCACACTCCTAGATTCAATGGAGGAGAATTATATTCTGCCTCTTAATGGATTCATGGTAAGGTTGCAAAAAGACTTGTAGAATGAGAGGTATTGTAGCATCATCTTTGGAAAATAAACTTGCTCCATGACCAGCAGTGATTTCTATGTAGGATGGGTATAAACTTTATTTACCTCCAATTCTGGACTTGTTTATTTTTCATTTTCTGTCCCTATGGGGCCATTCACATAGTAACATAACTGCAAACTCAGGGACCCCAAACTATTGTAAATGGGTTTGTATTCTAAAAGGGTTCAGACATCTGAGTGTACAGAAGCAGGGAAAGCATACTCTTAGTGTGAAAGGTCTTTAGTTGGTCACACAGAGAAAGAATTTCAAATAACATTTTTCCAACAAAACTGAAAATTACCTACACCCTCATGGGAAAGTGCCCAACCAAGCAGATTCAGTCCAAACTGGGGAGACTGAGGCCCCCAAACTTGCACAATCTCACATATCTTCTGGAGGGGAATCATAAGAAAGGGATTAGACAGCAGCTGGAAAACTGGGACAGAAGAGATCTATATCCACCACGAGATCAAGAAATCGACACAATTGTCTCTGCCAAAATGCTAAAATCCCGGGAGTATCCACTTCATGTGGCTCTTCTCTAGGTATCTCTTCTCCAAGTGTCTCTTTCTTTCCTCCTGCCACCATTTGTATAGCCACTTTGCTCCCCCCCAGACCTCTTTCAGGCCTGGCATGCTGGGAGCTATAGTCCGAGATGGCTGCATGTAAAGGGTGACAAGGACAGATGACAGCCATTCTCTGTTGCAGATGCTCTGCCCTGTCCCACAGAGGTGCTTTCTGTAACAGTAGGTGTTCTTTAACTATTTCTTAAGTGAATTACATCTAATAACATTATGGAAAGAGGAAAAAAATCTCAATTTGAGTTTCATTTCCTATTGTTAGAAAATGCGTTCTTAAGCTGATGTGCCCTTGACTAATGATGTCTTTAAAAATCTGTCTTGATAGCTCTGCCTGGTGTCCTATATCAGTGGGCAGCACAGATTGTAGCAAACACACTGTAGTAATGGTGCCTCGTATTAATCAATCCCTTTATGTCAAAGTATTTTTAAAAGACGTTAGAAACATATTCTAAGATTATGACTTACCATCCTCTTCATATGTAAACAGCCATTAAATAATCAAATGTTTTCATGAAAATGAAGCAATAATAGTAAAGAAGCAAAGCATCAATAGTAGCAGAAATGGGAATCCTGAGAAACAACCAGGGTAACATCACCATGATTCTCTTAAATCACGAGGCTGAGCGTTCTTGCACGTTTGTGATACTGGATCACACACGGCTCCTCACTCAAAAGCAAAGAACCTTCCTTTTTAAGATAGAAGAGAACAGAGTGAGGAAAAACTTGCCCACCTGATCACAGACAAGTTTTCTACACAGCACTTCTCCACAGCCACCTTCCCCATTAGGCCTGTGGTGTGCTGCAGCCATCATGGTTTTCACAGCTCTGGTCTCCAAGCAGCAGAGTGTAAAGCCACCTCTTTAGGGATAGCCTGCTGTCCTACATGGCCACCGCCATAATTGTGGGATCTCTCAGTCTGGGAACACTGATCATCAGCAATGTGAGGGGCCCTTTACTTCCAGAACTTTCCAGGCCTGTAATAGGTGATTAAATCAGCAATGAAGCTTTGATGATTCTCATAGGCAACAGATCACTTCTGAGGTCCCCAATAGATTCTCAGGCCCAGAAGGGGATCAACCCAATTAATTCAGGGGCAATTTTCTTTTTAACTGGTTGCTTTGAGAAAATTCTTGTTTGAGGTTGTCACTCTTTGAGGCCTTTCACTTCTCAGGGTGTTAAATAACTTCATGTGTCTGTGAAAGGGATCAAGCAATGTCCTCCCTCTTTCTTGGAGCTAATGACAAGGCTTTGGCGACCTCCTCCCCAGACAGGATTCACATATGTCTAGATGACATGTAGAGATTATATATGTATGTGTATGCTGATGCAAGACACACACATGGATTAACATAGGTTAGCTAGCAAAGGGCCATGTCTAGGGAGGCAGTGAGTCCTGGCACGTACAGGTCCAGCCAAGGTAGAAGTACGGATCAAGTCTTGAACTCCACCCCCAACCCCCCACCCCCGCAAATAAATAAATATTGAAATATTAAGATATCCTTATTTATGTATAATAAAAGAGAGATGTTAAGGAAAATTGAGGAACTGAAAGGAAGAATTTAGAATCAGTAAAACTCAGTCAAGGAACTGGGGTCAGGTGGGCTGGATCTGAGTTTAGAGCAGGCCAGTTACTCCACTCCAGGAAGACTTAGCTCTGAATAAAATATTTTCCTGGACATTCGGCCACAGGTAAGCAAGATGTAGTCAAGCACACGTGCTTGTGACCAAAGGGCAGAAGCAGTAGAGAGACTGTATGTGAAGCCCCAAGGCCCAGAGAGTGATTATTTCTGCCCAGCCTGAGTAAGAGCTAGAACTTGGTGGATGGAAGACATCCAGGAGAAACGTCTCCCCTATTTTGCTGAACGTGGTGCGGGCTACAAACCTATTGCTGCTGGAAGTCTTCTAGTCCATCACGAGGCAAGAACTGTCCTGAGAGCCCAGCAAACACAGAGGAGGCAGTGTCAGGCATGTAGGGGATGATTCCTGTTGATGACACCCCTTCCCGAAGTCAACTGGACTCAGTCAAACTCGCAGTGGTTTCATCAGTGAATTCCGTATTGTGTCTGTCATTTCCATTTGGATTTTCTGTCCTTTGAAATCAAAAGATCCCTTGCTTGAAGACATACTACCTTTTATTTGGGGACAGTATGATTCTGTGGGTCTTAAGTGTAAGAAGAGCCAGAGGAGGTGCCCAGTGTCCCCATTGTGCCTCGACGGCAAGTGCTAGAGCAGCAAGCTGAATCACTCTACGTGTCCTCTGTCTCAGGCTGACCTTCTCTCTCCCTTCCCTGTCTCTGATTTCCTCACCTGGAATTCCAGCGCTGTGTCTGCATGTCTAAATGATGAATTTAGCCCCCTGCTCTCACACACTCAGGACAAAGGCTTGACACTTCAGGTGTGGTGATGAGCTATTATGCAAATGTATTCTAGAAGGATGATGCTTTTGAGGAATTGCATTGCATTCCCTCAACTTGAGCTTATTATTCATTATGCTGTGGTGCATAATTTTACGCAGGGCTCTGTTATATTTTGCTGAGCAGTTCAAGAATTTGAAAAGTGCAGAGTTGTGAAAGTGACCATGTGCCTGCAGGAAGGAGTCCAGCCTGCCACCTGCTTCCCAGCTGTCCACCACTGCTGATGCCACACATCAAGGTCACCCACAGGCAAGGAGCTGTGACTGAGTCAGGATGGTGAATGGTGGCGGGAGTGTAGGTCTGGTACAGCATGCAGACAGACAAACCCTTTCTCAGTCATTGCAGCAAGTGATGAAGGAGGGGCCCCAGCTTTTTCAGTCTTTAGGTCAGTGTCAGGAATGGAACTGAGTTATTCTACACAAAGGAAGGCAGGAAGAGCTCAGCTTTTCAGTCTACATTGTCTCAAACCATCTTACTCTAAGACTCAAAGTCTCATGGTGCAGGAATGTGCTGGGCATCCCTGAGGCCTCTGCCCAGCTGGACCTCACTGCCCAGTACACAGAACCCTGAGCCCCTTCAAGGATCTCCTCTGGAATTGGCACACTCGGCGTTGGGGCTGCCAGCCATGCAGTGTGTTCTCATTCTCCCCATATTTCAAGTCCAATGAGGAAAGGCCACTTTGGGCCCTGTGGGGCTTCTGCATTGGAGCCTCTGGGTTAAAAATCATTCCTTGATATTCTAGTAATTAAGTTGGGTCTATTTACAAGATCTGAGTCTATTTACAAGACTGACTTTAATCCTGCTTTATTGAAAACCAAGACTTTGCATGGGTTTCTAGGTGGTTGCAGGAATATTGATTAAAAGGTAAAATTAATACCAGACAGGATCATTGGAAGCTGTATGCTTTTTTCCTGTTGCTTTGGAGGCATTCTGCCATGTTCAACACTCCATAGAGTTTATGACACCCGACTAAGTGACAAGAGCTTATTCATACATAGGGATAAAACTTGACTTTTACATTAAGTCAAAACCTTTGAAGTTCTCTCTTTCTAGAGGAGTGGAACATCCAACACAGAGAAATGAAAAAGAAGCTCAACTATGTTAGTTAGAAATCAGAAGAACTTTCTGTTGTGCGTGTTCAGTGCCAAGCTTCTGTCACATGTGGACGCTTGGAGTTCAAAAGTACACTACCACAGCCTAGAAATCCTCAAGCTGAGGAAGGCACATAAAAATGGTTGATAGTAGTCTTGCCTAACTGACAGAATAAATAAAATTCTCAAAGGACAGAGCCTCAACTCATATGGTTAAACACACACTATAAGCTGGTAATACAAAACTCAGGAGGAAAATATTAATCATGATCAAAAGCAAGCAAACAAATAGCCAACCTTCCAAAATTTTAATGAATGAGTTATATACACATGTAGATAGAAAAATCATATAGGAAATAAAATCATAAGTCTAAGATAGTCGAAAAACCCAAATTGGAAAAATGAAGTTATAAATTTATATACCCATCAATACACATAGTATAACAATACAAGTTATCAAGTAAACACAGCTAAACTGGAAAGCAGGCCAAGAAAAGCACTCAAAGTACAGCAAAGAATAATACAGATACAGGAAATAATCCAGAAAGGTTAAGAGACATGGAGGATGGAATGAATGATAGCAACTAGAAGTTCAGGAGGAGTTCTTGGAAGAAGGTGTTGACCATAATACCTAATTCTGATCAAGTTACAGCAACAGGTGTACCGCTGCGGGTCACACAGAAGTGCTAGCGCTCCCATATCTTGTCAGTAGCATTATGGCTCTCATTCTGCAGTTGGAGTATCACAGCAGAAGTATCACAACAAAGGTTGGGCAAGGGCCTTCAGACTGCAATTCATGGGACACAGACTCCAGGAGCACCTCAGCTGCATGCCCGCAGCTTTGCAGGGAGCATGTTTACATAGGCAAAAGGAGACAAGGACTTACCTGTTTCATGCAAATTAAGTTGTCAGTGGGTGCAACTTGGATTGGTAGGAAATTTGTCCAGACTTAGTTGGTCAGTTTCAGTCCTACACACTTTATGCTCGTGTGGCTCCATTTTCTTGGCCTTGGAAGCATCTGTCCTTGCCCCAACATTCCTGGGACCTGAGAGTCCCATTCTGTTTTGTTATACCCAACCTCAGGATTATTCCAAGTACATTTTTCTCCTAAGTTTTATTTATTGAAAGACTAGAATAAGGAGAAACATCCTTTTAAGAGAAAATAATAGATTTTTTTCAAAATTGCTGAAAGAAATGAATTCCTAGGTTTAGGAAGCTACCAAGTTGTGACCATAATAAAACCAAAAAACAAACCCACATTTCTGCGCATATGAGAGAGGTTTCAAAAAAACTAATAACAACAAAGATCTTTAAAATATTCAGAAATAGCAAGAAAAAGTGCATACTAATACCAGTATGGCTAAAAGAAGTTTCTCCAAGTAGCAACAATAGACTAATATATTTCCCAATATGGCTGTTTATAGTCTCTCTTTCATGCCTTCTTCCCTTCTTTATTCTCTGCCTCTGTTCTTTCTTTCACCTCCTCCCACTCTTTTTAGTAAATCATTCTTCCTAGCTGAATGTATTATCTCATGTGTGGGTAGTTATTTAACTGCTGATTCCATTTTAAAAAGATTTTTGAACTATTTGTTCTTTTACTTCTTGAGCAAGTTTTGGTAATTTTATAGAAAGTTTTAAATTTTTTGGAACAAAGTTGTTCATGATAGTGTGTTATCATTAATGTCTTTTTTTAAGATTTATTTACTCATACAGAGCTGGGGTACAGACAAGAGGTGCAGGGGTGGTGAGAGGCTTCACCAGAGACAGAGTGGGGAGCAGAACAGGCCGACTGATGAAGTACACTGCTGGAGGAGCAGCAGGTGGGTCAGGAGAGGTCTGCCATGCCACATACTGAAGAGGCTTTAGCTTCATAGTGCTGTGCATTAACCTGTGCGCCACCAGGGAGGGCCCTCATTTATGTCTTTTTAGTATTGTTTTTATGAATGTATAGTAAGCCCATAGAGTAACATTCATAAAAACCAAAGAAACAATAAGTTTAGCTAACTGACTACAGCATAAACTATGAAGAAAGAATAGGACCAAATACATCTGTCAGTTCACCAAAGACAAAGACACATAAAAAATATAGTGAATTAAAAAAGTAAAAAATAAGAGAATGTACTTAACTTAAAGCATGGGTTGTGGCTTAATATTAAACAGATGAATTTGGGACAAAATCCATTAGAATTAAGAACATTTTATAATGGTAAAGCCTAAAATCCACAATGAAGATATAAATATGAATGCTTTAGATCACAATAAAACTCATACAGAAAAACATAAAAGGAAATTTGATAAGGAATAGAAACAGTAATTTTAAGAAATGTAATTTACTTTTCTTAATTCATGGCCATTCAAGTAATCATAAATCATGTAAAGATGGAGAAGGTTTAAATAACATGCTCAATAATGCTGCCTAAATACATATTACAGAACACACACACACATATACTATGTATGTACATAAAATGAGGTATGCCGACTGAAGTAGCCACAGGTCATTGATAAACACTAATTAAAAATAGTCGTTTAAAAAGGTTCCCTCCCTTTCCATAATCTCTATAATCTGTTATAGTAGTTCAATTTCTGTGTAACATGCTAGGTAATCAAGACCTTCCCAATGAAGAATAACTAGGGAAATTGGATGAAATATAAAGAAATATAACCCAATAAATTTCTTAAAACCTTCAAGAGGTAGAGAGGAATTCAGGTTAAAATTCAGGAAGGTGGTCCTCCCTGGTGGTGCAGCAGGTTAAAGCACAGCACTAAGAAGCTAAAGCCACTTCAGCATGAGTTCAGTCCCCGCCCTGGAGGTGTCCCGCATGGCGGCAGACCTCTCCTAACCCACCCTCTGCTCCCCTCAGCAGCGTAATTTGTCAGTAGGTCTGTTCTGCTCCCCACTCTGTCTCTGGTGAATCCTCTCACCGCCCTGCATCTCTGGCCTGTACCTTAGTTCTAGATGCATAAATAAATAAATCTTTAAAAAATACCCATACTTTACACCCATATTCCCCTTAAGAGTATCAACTGACCTGGAAGAAGGAACAGCTAGATCAAGCTATGCTTTGGGGGCCCTCCCTGGTGG
>NW_004567131.1:1732114-1769800 GCF_000260355.1 Condylura cristata
AAGCCACTTCCGCATGAGTTCCATCCCCGCCTGCCCTGGAGGTGACCACATGGCGTGGCAGACCTCTCCTGACGTGCCCGCTGCTCCCCTCAGCAGTGCACTTTGTTGATCTGCCTGTTCTGCTCCCCACTCTGTCTCTGGTGAATCCTCTCACCGTCCACATCTCTGACCTGTACCCCAGTTCTGTATAAATAAATAAAACTTAAAAAAAAAAAAAAAGCTATGCTTTGGGGTATTGAAGGAAAAGGAAGGGAAGTCAAAACCCAGGTCTTTTGTGAGTGGCTGTGTTAACAAAGATGCCCTTTCTTTGACTTAGGATACCAACCCCCCTAAGATAACATAGATTTTTTAACTAAAGCTGGCTTCCAAAATAGTAGCAAGATTAGCAGTCACCTCAATATCTGACCTCAGACAGAAGTCACTCAGTTCGCTATGAAACCTTATCTCCTGTGTCCTCAGGAATTTTTCTCAGGTCAAGTCATTGTGAAGCACATCACCAGAAAAAGGTCATTGGCTTTAAAAGAACTAATACGGTTAAAGATAAAAACAGACCCAGATGAACCTTGTGTTTATAGCCAATCTAAAAGATTACAGTGCCCTGCTATTAAGTTCTGACTGCTTTCTCTTGGTTGAACTGTCCCTTGAATCTACAATCCATCCGTAACTCCATGTTGGGCTTGCTGTACAGTAGATGCCATCAAACTGCTCATTCCAGCTAATCAGACATCCCCATAAAAAACAAATGCCATTACTTCTATGATAAATAGTCTCTGTGTACAAAAATGTGAATTTGGTGTAGTATAATTTTTTTTAAATCACTGTTAAATTATTAAATTCCTCTGATGAAACCATGTAAGAGAGAAAGTCCTTGATTTAGGAAGACAGTTCAGGAGGTGGACAGCAGAGTTTGAAGGGAGAAAGCTAGCTTTGCTATCTACATGAGGGAAGGATGTTTGAGATTAGGTCAGCTTCTCTGGAAAGACAATTATTAGACGTAGCAATGAACAGTGACTGTGCCAGGAAAGTGCTGAAAAGAGTGTACATGCAGATGTACACCTGGCAAACCAGCACTCTGCATGCCCCTTGAGATAGAGGAATGAGATACCAGCCCCCATTTTCTCTTTGAACAACAGAGTTGATATTCATGCAATAGGACAGTTAAGGCAGAAATCCAATTACTGAACTAATTAGCACCTTTGAATGGTAAGCACCAAACGTACAGAAGGAAAGCGCTGGAGACAAGTTCAAATTACCTGGTATGGCTGACAGTTCACCTTCTTCGAGGGTCTGGTGGAGAGCCAGAGGCCTGGGGGTCCACAGGTAACTTGGCTTAGCTTTTGCTGATCAGAATTTAGCACTCTGTGTTCAATAGCCTTTCAAAAAGCTGGCTTTCCAGTTAACATAGTTTTAGAAGGTGTTTTAATTCCCTAAGGAGTTTGGTAAATGACTTTCTTTTGGTTTAATCCCACTTTAAAAATTGTTTATTCTGCTTCTGAAAATTCCATTTGTCCTAGGTCTTAAGGTGAAATTAAAATTCCATTTAGGAACTAACTATGCCAACGAGGGATTTCAGCCTTCATTAGAAAAAACTTTGTTGTTTGCTTTATTTTCTGCCACCCTAGGCTCTTCAATTTTCAGAGCCAAGCTGAGAGTATTTGGAAGGAAAATTGAGGTAACAACAGAACAGCTTGTTGGGGTTAACTGCTTTTTTGAGCTGTAACAGAGTATTCCTCCTCTCCAATGCAACTGTGGAATCTATTCTACAAAACTCAATTATGCACTTGTCTAGATTCTCAAATAATGAAGATGTGAGGAAAAGGGATTTTTTTTTCCTGAAAATACATTCTTCATTCATTCAAATTATAGTTCCACTTAAGTATCTTTTTTATGTTCTGATTCCCGACAGATAAATTCATGAAAGAAGTTTCCATCCTGCGATTTCTCCATAAACACCATTACTAACACATGCTCTTCCTTTATTAAGTCCTCCTTGATATGCCGATGATCATGGTTAAGTGTAAACTTGAAATAGGTAGTCTATTTTCTTCTTAGCATGTCTCATAAGAGAAAAAAAAAAAGATACAGCTGAATCTTTGACTTTCATTTATCCATTCAACAAATACTGAGTGACTACATGTGGTAGCTGTGAGCAAAAACCTTGCTTCATGGATCTGCTATAGGAGATAGAGATCATCAAATAAAGAAATGTCTAATGTGATATGTATCAAAGATGCCACAGTCAATATATGTAGGTTCAAATACTGACTTCACCACCTACTAGCTCTGACTTTGGGTACTTGATTTACTCTTATTTTGTTTTTGATTTCCCATCTAAGTGAACGGGCATAATAATAGAACCTTAGGGGATAGGTGCAGGGAAGCAATGAATTAATACATTTACAGTATTTGCATGGGTTAGTGCTACCTAAATGTTAGCTGCCATCATTATTAGGAGTATTAACTATGAGAAATGCTCTGAAGGGGAAGTGCAGTGTGTGACAGAGCACAAGAGTCACGAATGCCACCTAGAGCAGGCATCAGGGAAGAGTTCCTCAAGAAAGCAATGCTTGAGCTGGACTTAAAGGGTGAGAGGAGTCAATGAGGAAAAATGGGTGGCTCTGGAAAGGGTGCACTCCAAATAGAGAATAGGTGAATGGGTGCTTGGGAGGAAGGGGTGACAGATGTAGGAAGTGGGACATATTGAAGACAAAGAAACTAGCATGGTTGGAGGATAGAAAGCAAGAGGCAAGAGATAGCACAGGCTATGACCAGACATGCTAAAGATTAGTTTGACCACACTTCATTAGGAGCCTCACTATGTTCAATGATGCATCTGAAGTATCATTTCTCAATGGCTTAGTTTTCAGTATATGAAATCGCCATTTGTGTAAGTCATAAACAGTTGAATATTATTGATGGGACTTCATATTTCATCCTGCAAAGGATGAGGTGCCTGCTGCCCAATATCTGAAATAAAAAGACAGTCTCTTTGTTCAGGCACAGTCTTTCTGAGCAGAGCAGACTATCACACTTACTGCAGGTTTTTTGAGATGCAAAGTTCAGGTCTCAATTTTTAGAGGCACACGTTGTTTGATATCATCTGCACAGGCAATTACTTGGGAGAGACTTGCTGTCACCATTCAGAAGTCTGGAGTAAGTCTGACCAACTGATTTCCAGAAGCAGGAGGACCACTCAGGGTTGACTGGCTTACAACAGTTGTGAACTGAGAGTAACGGTCAAAAGTGAAGATATTTTTAATTGGTGCTCCTGACTCCTTGTTACCAGAGCAACTGATGATCTGTCTTCTAAGTGTGAGACTTGTTTTTATTCTGTGGTTCAACCCAAGAAAGGCCTATGAGACTGAACTCAACTGGTGCAAAGCAAGTGGTGGAAGCATTGACTACTCACTATGAGTTGCTGGGATCAATTTGAGAAGAAAAGTACCTATTGGTGTACTGCTCAGATTCTGAAAATGCTTGCTAAATTTTGTCGATCTTGTGTTAAAATGGGTAAGGCACATTGTCAGTCTTCCAAATCCTGAGGCCTAATATCTGTTCCCCTACATTGCCTTCTTTCCTTTTCCTATAACACTGTTAAATATGTGCAAGCTCTATGCCCCTGCATTTCCCACCACACAGCTGATTCTGTAAAACAACTCTCATTGGTATGGTTCTAATTATGACCTTTTACCCTTTTGTGGTCCCTTCTAGTACAAGACGTGTGGATAATTCCAACACAAGGCTGGTGGTCCAAATTGAAAAGGATCCAGGTAAGAAGACTGCTTCCTTCTCTTTAAAATTTGATTATTATTTATTATTTTCTATAGATGGCTTCTTTTAGTCCAAGAAGGGGGGTAAGTACTCACACTTTTTAATCATTTTGGTGACAATGTATGTGTTGGCAAACAGGCCGATTGTAAAAATAAAACTGTGCCAGTAGCTTAATCAAACATCCTGATTTAGTTTGAAATGCATTCCTTCATTTTTTGGCTTCATTAGGTTCCTGTTCATTAATGAATGATTCCTCCAGTTAGGACATTTTAGTTTATGTATGTTAAATATCAAATATAGACTAGATACCTTGGTATTAGTTTCTTAGTGAAAACTTATTTGGGGGCCCTCCCCGCTGGTGCAGTGGGTTAGGACACAGCACTGCAAGCTAGCCACAGCCTCTTTAGTGGGAGTTCAATCCCCAGCCCTGGAGGTGACCCACCTGGTGCATCAGACTTCTCCTGTCTCGCCTGCTGCTCCCCTCAGCAGTATACTTCCTCAATCTGCTCCCCACTCTCTCTCTCTAGTGAATCCTCTATCCGCCCCTGCACCTCTGCCCTATACCCTAGTTCTTATGCATAAATAAATCTTAAAAAGAAAAACATATTTGGAAAAACATCATCATTATGATGTCCTTAATGGCAGCGCATCCCAGGATCCAACATCCAGAAGCCTTCGGAATCTTCATTCACCATCAAGCTATGGAAGGAATTACCTACTAGAAAATTATTTCACTTTTTCTTTCCATCATCTATCAAATCATCTCTCCTTTTCCCCACATATCACAATATAAATTTTAACTGCTCCCTATTTTTACCTACCTCACTCTCTCCCCAGAGTCAAAAACTTTGTCTAAGAGAAATTGCATCAGGCTCATTATCTACATTTGAAGAGCATCTACATGATTAATTTAAAATAATCATTTGAAAACACTTGGAGAAGGTTTACTTTATTTTTCTGTTCAGTTTCATGTCAGTACAACCTGGTGCAGCTCTGGGACTCCATGACATGCAGAGTCTATAAAATAAGGCAGGTAGACAGTTTCCCAAGAGCACCCTGCCTTTAGTTATCTGTAATTGTTATCTCATTTTAATCTAATTGTGTGGATATTGGCTAGTGTGTTCTAAGAAGATTCCACTTTCAGTGATTTAAACTGTTTTTGTTTTATTTGAATATCAAGCAGGTTAAACAATTAAGCAAAAGTTAATTCCTTCATTCAGGTCTTTTTGATCAAGTGCCAGAGATTCAATATTATCTCTAATTAGTGTCTTGGGATGTATGCTGATTTATCATAAAAAAATGAATATATTGGCAGGTCAAGCGGGCTTAATCTACATAGAAGATAAATTGCACTGATACTTTATTAGATGACATGACTCAGTGCATAGGACAATTCTGTCCATTGATCGTAATTAGGCTATAATTATTTATACATTTAGCTTTCATGAATGTCCAGCAAGTACATTCATAACTTGATAGAATTATAGTATCTTAGAGGTAGATCCTATAGGATCTATACTGTAGGATCAGTCTTTACTTTCCTGTACCCTTCCTGCCCATGGTCCTGAGGGTCTGGGTGGGAAGCTCTGTTCAACTCATTTTATTCCCTACCTTCCTACATCCCTGTCCCCACTCCAGTAGGTAGACTCAGATAGTCTTGGTTTTACTCTAGGCATTTTCTTTTTTGGATATTTCTATGCCTCTCTGACTTTCCAAGGTCATGCCATGCTCTGCAAAGAAAAGGTACCCCTAAATTAGAAGTATAGAATGCAGGATTCTCCTCCAACCCCTTTCAGCACTTCCTCTATCCCAAGCACATCACCCAAGAGGACTTCCCCATTTACCTGGTCTTCTCTTCAATGGTTCTTATTCTTAATCATGAAAGGCCCAACAGAGGCCATGAAAGGAGTAAGCATTCAGCATGGAGATTAAGAAGAAGTACGCCTTTAACTCCCAATTCCCCACTTCTATGTCCTCTGCAATGCATGCCTTCTATTGTGAATCAGGTTATACCAGCCCAACATCTCCTTTGCTGTATCCTCCATCATTCTTCCTTAGCTGAATCACCCACTCGGCTAGGATGATTAAAATACAACAAGCAAGCCATAGCTGAAAATACTGAGTCCTGCCATGGGAGCAATGGGAGCCTCAGTCACTGCAAACCAAAGGCTGTGGAGGCAGTGCAGCCACTCTGGGAACAGCAGTCCCAGGCCTGGGTACTGGCTCAAGAGAAACAGAAGCTTATGTAAACTTTTGTTTTTGAATATTTTGTAGTAGATTTATTCATAATCACCAAATCAGGAAAGAAGCTCAATGGCTAAATGAACTATATATAGCGCGTACAGACCCAGGACTACTACTCAACAGTGAAACAAACCACCTGCTCTGTTTACAGAGGTGTTGCGTAATCGCAGATGCATTATTTGAAGCAGTGGTTACATGACTGTGGATTTTTTTAAGACAGAGTGGATTATACATGAAAAAGGGTGAATTTTACTCTATATGAATTACTCCTCAATAAATCTGAGCCCTGTATACATGCAGTATGTTAAAACAAGTAAGAGGTATCTATATATAACATATAATATATATAATAATATAAAAATCTGTAGCTATGCATATATGACACAATATATAGACTATATATTTGTGTATAACATAAAATCTCCAAAAAATGTTCATATTATAGAATATGTTCATAAACTGATGCTGTGTAATATCTGTCAGTTTTAACTCAGTGACTGATTTAAATATCACACTTGGAGTTACTTGACAGGTACATTTGAAAAAGCAAACCATCTCTTTAAGAGACAATACAATCGGTAGTATGATCTACTGTCAACAGATACATTATTAGAACCTAGACTGTTAGGAATGCTGGGAATACAGGGATACAAAAAAATAATGATAAAAATATGGATATTGATCTTTCCCCCCTCACTTTATGGTACATTGGAGAAATTAGAATTAGTTCTCCATCCAGTAACCAGGTACATATATTCACCTGCTCTAATGAAAGTAAAATTCCAGCCATGGCCCAGGGCTGCAAAGCAGACAGTCATGGGCTGAAGACCAGTAAGAGGGGAAGGTTTTCCTGAAGTGGTCAGCGAAGGTTTTCCTGAAGTGGTGATTGAGTTGGCATCTATAGAGTGAATAAATAACCAAGGAAGGAATGGAAGAGCAGCCCAGGCACTCTTCATTCTCAGCTGAAACAATTTCTGCATTCTTGCGCATAAAGGGAGTTGGTGTAAGGTGACGATGGAGATTAAAGTTAGGAACAGATGACAGTGCCTGTGGGGCACTGGGTGTGATTAGGACCATATTCACTGATACCTGTGAATGATACATTATGTTACACCTTGCTATAGGCGATCTTAAAAAGTTTGTCTCTAGGGCCCTCCCTGGTGGCGCAGCGGGTTAAAGCACAGCACTGAGACGCTAAAGTTCGATCCCTGCCTGCCCCGGAGGAGATCCACATGGCGAGGCAGACCTCTCCTCACCCACCCGCTGCTCCCCTCAGCAGTGTACTTCATCGATCTGCCTGTTCTGCTCCCCTCTCTGTCTCTGGTGAATCCTCTCACCCTCCACATCTCTGGCCTGTATCCCAGTTCATATGAATAAATAAATAAATCTTAAAAAAAAAGTTTGTCTCTAGTTTAAAAGTGTTGACAAATCACTGGTTTCTAAGTAATGCAATTGAGTACTGGGTAGCACATTTAAATTTTAAATTTTAAATGTTCATGTAGAGGTCCCAGTGAACATACATGAGGGATCACATGACACTTGAGGTCATCCACTTGAGGAACAGTGTGGCTTGGAGAAGGGTAGGAGTGACAGAAATGGAGAAAAGCAAAGAGCCTGGAGGGCCTCAGCTACACGCCTGTCCAGTTCTTGGTGGCAGCAGAAAAAAGCAGGTCACAAAGCCCATATGCAAGACCAAGAATAAGTCTTTACCGTGAGGCAGCAAGAGATACACAGGTAGCTGCAGTGGCAGCATCCAGGGATGGCAGCCGGCCGGATTCCTGCACAGCAGTGACCCCACGGGAGGCCAGCGAGTTGCCAGCAAGTGGTCCCCCTGAAGAAGCCTTATTAGCTTTTACATGATTTGTACCGATTGCCAGCACAGTGCCAAGTTTAGGCCTTGTTGACAGAAGTATATTTTGCACATGCCAATAAACAACCAAGGTTATTGTTTATTCCACATGTAGTCTACATCTCAAGGCTACAAGTTACTTACTAGGCCACCTGTGCTGGATGGTCATGGTGAAATGCAGTTTGAGAAAACTGTTTTCCCACAGGCCCTAGAGTGCAAAATAAATAAATAAACTAAAATTGAGAATCTTGGGTATAAAGGAATGGGAACAAGGATTTCTGAGGTGATGGCTGGCTGGAGGGAGAACAGAGACAGAGACCAGATTTGGACATTTGATGTTGGGATGCACTCTAACATGGAAGAGACATTATGCAGACAAGTCAGCATACAGGACTAGAGTTTAGGCAAGGTTATTGTTTATTTCATATGTAGTCTACATCTCAAGGCTACAAGTGACCTGTTACCATAACAGCTGGTGTTATGAAATTGTCTGTTAACCTGCATTTAAACAGAAACTCATCCATTTCTGTAGATGAGATTGCCCAGAAAGAGTACTGATAGAAAAATATGAAGGGCTCCCATAGTCCACTAAAACAGGCAAAGCATCTGAAACGTCTGATTTACCCTTCATCGATCTGAGTACATGGGGAGTCAGCATTTATTGATCATATTCCTTGCTCTGTCTATAGGGAATGATGACAACAATCTCAATTCCATCTTTTATGAGCACCTGACGCGGGCCCTCCAGGAGTCCCTCTGTGGAGACTTGGTCCTTGGTCGATGGGGTAACTACAGCTCCGGTGATTGCTTTATTTTGGCTTCAGATTATCTCAATGCTTTTGTTCATCTGATTGAAATCGGCAATGGTCTTGTTACCTTTCAACTTCGGGGACTGGAATTCCGAGGTAAGAATCCTATCATTGTAGAAATTAGTTGATTGAGTTTGTGATCACGTGGATCTCTAAATTTAAGTCTGCTTTATAAAAGAATTTGATGCCTGTTCTACAGAATGAGAATTGAGCTTTGATTCTCTTTTATCTACCTTTATTCTGATGCAAGTAAACCCCAGTCATCTGAGGGAATAATGACGTAAAGCATATAATCTGGTAGAAACCTTTGAAACAGCAAGTCAGAACTTAGGTTTCAACCCCCGTGGGAAAAGCCAAGCAACAGGAAGTGGTAGAATGTGCATGAATTCTATATGGAAACAAATGGACCTAAAACAGAACTTGGTTCTGGGGGTGACCGGTGTTGTAGTCTGTCTGTAAACTCTTGTTTGCTGACTGTGACAATAAGACTGAGCATTCCATAAAGCTGATGTGTGATTTAAATGAGGTCATATAATTGAATGCCTGTCACTTTGTGGTAACTGAGCTGCCTGAATCTTGGAGGTGCGACCCCAGCTTTTTTTTTAGTGAGGTGCTGGAGTTGTGTGGTGGAACATGCAGGAACATGCATTACAGAGGTCCTTCCTCATATTCCTTTCTCCTTTGCTCTCTGGGCTCACTTTCATGTCATACATGTTTTTCCAGCACCTCCTCTGTGCCAGGCAATGTTTTAACACCAGAGACATAATAGCACATGACTTGAAAGGGTCCTTCTTCGCTTAAAGGTATTTGATATTTGCCTTCAGTGGGAGAAATGGGAAATGAACAAGTAAAAATATGAGCAAATAGATAATGGCTTGGGGAGGTGTTTGTCAGTCAAGTTCTGAGCCCAGAGTCACTGAAGAGGATGAGGGTGAGTGGTGCCACAGGGGGCGGATTGGTCAGGGAAGCCTCTGGAGGAGAACAGGGAGAGGTATCCCAGGTTGGCACTGCACAGTGCTAAAAGTATGTGTCAGGGGCAATGGGGAGCCTCCTGGCCCTCTGGAGGACCATAGTAATGAGTGCTAAGGAGCAACCTGGCTGTAATGTTGCAGAAGACAAGGTGGGAATAGGTCATGTGGGTCCTCAAAGCAGGGTGCAGGGGTGCATTTTACTCTGCATGTAGTAGGGACCTATGTTGGGGGTCTGAAAAGGGGAATGACTAACTCATACTTTAAGATATGGCTTTGGTACCTGGATGGAAAATGTTCTAGAGGGGGACAAAAGCAGACATGGGAAGGTCATTTAGGAATGTTTGTAGTCACCCAATCAGGGGCCTGGTCATCATTATCCACAGTCTCACAGTGACAAAAGGACATTTTTTAACCAAGAACAAATTGCCATTATTTCACACACCATTAACACAGAGAACCAAGTCTTTTGGCTCTTTTGATGATACTAACCATTAATTTTGTAACTATCTGTTCCTTTAAATAACATGCCTAAATAAATTTGTACAAAAGCTTTGTTTTTCTAGAACAGTGGGTTCTATGATTTAGATGTGTATTCTATATATTTTTCACATATTAGAGAGGTAGTTTAGGGAGATTACTTTGGAAACAGTTTTTGGACTATGGGAGTAATGTTTAGAATCTACAGTATAGTTCAAAAAATTACATGTCCTTGAAATTTTATACATATGTTAAAAAATGTCACAGGAAGTGGCAGAAATTAAATGTCTCTCCTGCAAGAACACAGGAGAATTTACTATCTTGCAAATTTTTGTTTTTTCCTAGAATTCAAAGGAAGAACTCTTGAAGTTAACCTTACTGAATCTGAGTCACATTTTCTGTGGTGGCTGGTTCCTTAGGAAACTTAACTAGTCTGAGTTAGACCATTCAAAGCCGATCAGCTTTCGGAAGCTGGCAGGACTTCACCTCTCTACCCACTTCCTTCTCCTCATAAACAGGGATTCTTCTTAATATATAGCATTTGATATCTTGATCTCACCTCATATAATTATTTTTTGGGGGGTGAGGGGCAAACCAACCACCATAGAATTGAAATTTGTTGTGCTGAGATGACAAGGGTGTATTCCTTCTCACTGTGTGATTGGCTGGGAGTCCTGTCCATTTTGACTCATGTTACTCACACAGCTGCATTGAGCTGGCAGATGAGCTGAGCTGGAAAGTCCAAGGAGCACATCTGGAGCTGTTTCCTACCCTGCTACCTTGTACTAGTACCCTCCTCCAGGTACTGCTCTGTCTCCCACAGGCTGGATGAGGCATCTTCACAGTGGTCTCAGGGGAGAACACAGGTACTACGAGGCATCTTACTGCCCAGCCTCCAGGACAGGGCCAAAGTCAGATTCAAGTAGCAAGAAAAGGGGCCTTGTCACATTACAATACTCATTGGAAGTCAATCTTATAAGAATCTATCAAACTCCTGAAACTTCTTCAGGTAAAATGTGGCAGAAGAGTCACAACTGACATGTGTGCATGTGGTGGGCAGGAGACAGAGGTTGTGGAGACTTTGCTGCCTCTAGCCAACCATAGTTGAAATGTAAGCTGGCTGTAAGGGTGGACTAAGCACAAAAATGACATCTGAGTCAAAAGTGCCAGTTAATGGCCCGGCTACCACTCGCTCTGGGACAGCACATTTTCATTGACCTACTTCCTCTGTAGTTTGGAACACAGAGCTATTAAGAGAGCATGTAGCCTGACAGAATCTAAATTATGCTTTTGTTGCAGGAAGAATCCAGCTGACCTAAAATGAATGTTCTATTTCATATCTTTTCATGGCATATAACATATATTCCCAAGGAAGAGCTGCTCCCTTTCACTTCCTTGGATATTGTCCTAAGATTGCTCTTCAGCATTTCACTTTTCTATTCAATTCCCTATTTTTTCAAACAATAGACTTATTTTGGTCAAATTTAACCTATTTCGGCACATATGTGCTGGTTCTCCCTCCCTTGGAATACTTGCAGTCATCAGTGGGAAATGACTGGCCCTCAGCATGGGCTGACCCAAAAATGGGCAGTACACCTGGGAGCAAGCCAGCCTCCCCCAGACCAGGCAGCAAAAGGTCTACCCATCTCTCTCCCTGAGAAAGATGTGTTTGTATCAAGAGGAATTCTTACTTGCAAGCAACAGAAATTAGCTCTAACTAAGGAGATGGGTTTACTGGAAGATAATATTGCACAGAGCACAGACTTTCCTAGAAGAGTGCAGAAGCAGGCCAGGTGGCTGCCAGATAAGAGTGCTATCTAACATCACATAGAAGTGCTGATCAGTGAAGCAGTTACACCTTGGTTGGTGGACTTGTGCCCTCCTCTCCTCATGGACACTGGGACTTTGGGTACTGGACTCTGCTGCTACAGGTGCTGCCTCTAGAAACTGGATGAACAGCCCCAGCACCAACTCCTTTCCAGAATCCTTCCATGCAAGTTCTACTTCTTTGGGTCACCAGCTCATTAGTCAATATGTGATCAATAAAGTTGAGATCACACAAATGGGCTGTAAATGCAAGGGAGAGTGGGAGAGAGGGCTTCCCACTTGTCAGTTCCTGTTATGAGAGGTGAGGCTGCATCTCTGTGAGACTCATTATATGGGAATATGTTGGAATCATGATAACTGCTGTAATAGTGAAGTTTCAACTATCAGTGACCACAGCATATATTTATTTTGTACTCACAGTGTCCAATCAATGAGAGATAGGGAGCGAGAAGTAATCCCAGCTAATGAAATCATTGCTTATTCCTTACTATATTTCTTCTGCAGTCTCCCTGAGCTTCCATATCAAGCTGGCAGAGAATGGAGGATTGCATGGAAGATTGTTATAGATTAGGCCTGAGCCTGTTATTTATCACTTGTTCTTATATTCTGTGGTACTACAAGAAAAGCTATGAAGTTTTGTCTGCATATTAGAAGGAAAAATAAAGGGTTTTAATGCAAAAAAAAAAAAAAAAACATAGAATGAGGGTTAAATTCTGGTAATCCAAAGATTAGCAAAGAGCCAGGACTCATCCAAATTTTATTGACCAGTACTACAGTGATGGACTGATACAAAGTTATCTGTCTATCTGTCTGTCTGTCTATCTGTCTATCTATCTATTTTTAATTATGATAGTTAAGACATTTATTTATGCATAGAGGAACTGGGGTGTATACAAGAGGTATGGGGGGTGAGAGAATTTTCTAGAGGCAGAGTGAGTAGCAGAACAGGAAGATCTACTGAAATACATGGCTGAGGAGAGCAGCTGTCGAGACAGAAGAGGTCTGCTGCACCATATATAGATTAGCTCCCTGGCTGAAGATCAAACTCAAGCTGTAGCAGTAGTAGCTCTGAGACTTAACCCCTAGGTCATCAGGGATACCCCTGTTACAAATTTAATCACTATAAGGAAGCCATGTCTTCTACTCTAGTTCTTTGTCGCATGTGTCCTTGAATATAACAAACTCCATTCTTGTCATTATAGTGCCCCTGTTGCCCTTGGGTTTTTGAGTGCTAATTTCATCTGCCTAACTAGGAACCTTCAAGGAAGCCACTCAAGAGTAGACAGATTAGTCATCCACTTTAAAAAACTACATCAGTGTAGCAGATAATGTACTTTAGAAGGCCTACAGTGAGGAAGGTGCTAAGTTCAAGGTTTTTTTTTTTTTTAAAATAAATGAGATTTGTTGAATTACAACTCCTGTGTAACCATATTTGAGTAGGTGGACACAGAAAAATGGAAAAGCAGAGGTTGATTATCTGTTCAATCTATTTCTGTTCACCTTTAGTCACCCTGGTGACTTAAGGTGATGGGTTAGCTTATTTCTAAGAAGAAAAGCAAAATGAATGAATCACAGTACTTCTGGCAAGAGGAGCCAGACAACTTGACAATACTATCTGAAGAGGCAGAGAGCCAAAAACAGGAGCAAGAAGAAAAAGAGTAAGGAGGGATTCTCCTCTGAGACACACGCAAGCCTGCACTAAGAGAGCGTGCTGGCCTGAGAAGATAGCAGGTGGCTCTGGATCCATTTCTTTCTCCCATCTCGCCAATGGGAAAAGCAAGGCCGCAGGGGAGAACACTTTCCTGAGAGGCTGGAAACCAGTGAATCCAAAGTAGGCCAAGACTTAAGCTAGGCAGACCCACATGTCTCTGATAAATAAAATGTATCTTTCTCCCTGACTATGTTATCTTCTTTCCTTCCTCCTTTTGAGTGAGCTTGAAGTTTGTACACAGTGTTTGGTTTGTCTGGTCACTTCCACAGTCTTCCCAAAGGTCCATAGCATTTTCTAGTTGTAAAAGTGAACACACAAATCTTTCTGCCAGGGTAGTCAATTGTAGGACCATTTCTTCATCAGGTCGTTGGTGTGGTTTTGAAGTTCCTTCCAGCTCTGATGGAGCTATAAAATACTTCTACCCTATGAGGTTCTAAGAGACAAGTTGTTCTTCTCATCCCTGATAAAGTTTGAGTATAATTCTCTTCTAGGGAGTAGGTACTATTGGTGTCAAGGGGAAGGACACTGCACAGCTGCTGAGTTCCTATAACTATAGTGCCACGGCAGTGACGGTGACATGCCTACCTGTGACTCCACTGACTGGTGGTAGGATTGGGCACCAGAAGCACTATGATGGTAATGAAGCAAAGTGGGGGAGTATCAGGCAAAGGAAAGAAGAGGGCTTACACTGCTGGCATGTGGTGGAATGGTAGCGCTAGGAAGATGAAATCCATGGCAGTTTGTCCATAGTAAGAGGTGAAAGGGGAATTCGTATGGCACAAATGCGGCAGGAGGGAAGAGCCAAAGGGAAGGCATGAGAATGAGTGAAGGAGTGGAATGGGCAGCGTGAAGTGCTCTTGAGTTTAAAAGAAGACCTGAGATTGCTCATGCTTTCTGTCTAAGCTACATTCAGTTTCATAGGTGTGTGTCATGAAGGGAAAAATTGGAGTCAATGATGGTTGGGGTTGAGGCGAATGAGTACCATGAGGTAAGGCAAGGACGAAGGAACTGACAGTGCTCACAGTGGGTGATAATGACTGTAACATCTGGCCTTGGAATGTAGGCTGAAAAGGGCCTGAGGGTTTGCGAAGTGGGATACGCAACCTGGACATAGGACTTCTGGGGCGGCTACAATGGCTGTTGAAGTTAAATAGTATTGGCAATGAGCTGTAAAGATAGGGGATAGTTCCTGGAGCTAAAATATTGGAAACTGATTTTTTTAGAGGGGAAGTAGTTTTTGGTAATCAGGGTCTAGAGTCATGACCATGGGGTAATGCGTGGCTGAGGTTGAGTGAAGATGAGGTCATTGGAAGAGTAGGGTCAAGCTGTTGGAAGTAACTTCTCTGTGGATACTGAAATCCCAGGAGCGATAAAAGAGGTATGTTGGAGATGATAGTGAGTCAGGCCCAGAATCTTCATGGATGGCCTCGTAGTGACCCAGAGGGGCCATTGAAGGTAGCAATGACAGAATGGTGTGAGATGTAGTGAGAGAATGGCCTTGAAACATCAATGAGATGGTTTTTCTCACCACCTCCGCCTGATGTTGGGAGGAGTATGAAAGAATTCAGCTCCATTTGGGGCAGTTGTGGAGGGAACAAGATCTAGATGTCCAGCAGCACACCAGGAGGGAGGAGAACATTCAGAGAAATTGAAGAATAGACCAGGAATTTCAGAGGGCACAATCCAAAGGATATTAAGTGTTCCTGGTCCCCGAGGCCAAGGGTTGGGAGCTCAAGGTGCAACCAGGAAAGGTGATTTATAAAACAGTACGGTGTTAGACTGTAGGGCTGCTGGACTGCCCACGGCAAATTATTTGAATTGCAATAAAGCGACATCCTCTCCTAGGATGATGAAGCAAATTTGTCATCTAAGGCTGTGTCACAAGCATAGGAAGTTTTGAAGTTGCCAAAATGAAATTTTCTTATTGATACAGGTATGCATGCAGCTTTTATTATCCTTGGTGGTATAAGGCTACTCCATTGTTACCACAGCAAAACTTGTTTTCCTGAAATCTTCTTAGGAGAGATTCTTAGGAAATGTGAATCATTTGATAAAGTGAGTTTTTAAAAAGCTTAAGAAAGCGGCCCTCCCTGGTGGCGCAGCGCGTTAAAGCACTGCACTGAGAAGCTAAAGCCACTTCCGCATGCGTTCGATTCCCGCCTGCCCCGGAGGTGACCACATGGCGTGGCAGACCTCTCCTGACCCGCCCGCTGCTCCCCTCAGCAGTGTACTTCGTCGATCTGCCTGTTCTGCTCCCCACTCTGTCTCTGGTGAAGCCTCTCACCACCCCGAGCCTCTGGCCTGTACTCCAGCTCTGTATGCATAAATAAATAAATCTCTAAAAAAAAAAAAAAAAGCTTAAGAAAGCAACAGCCAAAATGCATGGTGATCTATAGATATTACCTTCTGCTATTACTTATGTAACTGTACTGTATTTTTCTCTGTAAATTTATTAATTTCTCAGTATTTCTTTGCAATGAATGTACTGTATTTTCTACAATCCTTTCTGACCAAATAGTTCCAGGTTTGGGTCATAGATTAGTTCGAACAAGGTAACATAACCAACACAGATTGACATGTCCTTTTATTTAAAAAAAAAAAATTGCTGTGAAGAAAGTTATGTCTATTTTTATATATTTGCAAGTATGGATCATGAGTACTTGATAATAAGATCCCTGATGCTGCTGAAGGGGTGGGGATGGTGGTCAGCAAATATTTCTGGGAATCAAATACTGAGTAAGAGTTGGAGTTCATTTTCCATAGTCTTGCAAAGTGTATGTACTCAGTTTATTCCTGCTGGCTATGAAAAATTCTACCAAACCAGGCTCCTGTAGACTGTGCCTCATTCAAAGGTGGGGATTCTGTGCCTTCTTCATGCCCTTCCTCCAGTTGACTGGTTTATAGTCAAATGCCCAGTATATTCCGGTTGAGTGAGAAAGTAGAGACAGGCTGAAGGTTCCTGAGCACTAATTGTAAGTCAAGTACCATAGGAAACCCTTTATCTCTCAGAAATGCCTTAGGATGACCCTAGAAGTTAGATATTATCCCTACTTTAGATTTGAGAGGATCGGGTAAATGAGACTCTTATCAGTAAACTGTGTCTCACAGAAGGAGCAGGGCTAAGCCTCTAGATGTGGTTGACTCCAGTGTTCTGGACCTCTGCATAAGATCCACTGTCCTGGTGGGAGGGCGACAGAGAGGAAAGAAGGAAAACAGAGAAGGGAGAGAAGGGGAGGTGGGAATGAAAGAGGGGAAAGGAAGAAAAGAGAAAGAAGGAGGAAGAATTAAGAGAACATATGAGAGAGAAGAATGAGTGACCTGACCATTCTTTAAAGATTTCTTTGGCTGTGGAAACTCAAAATAAAAATTTCACCTGAATGTGCTCCAAAATGTTAATAGAATACCCCGGCCTTTAACAGCTCAGTTTTTGAATTTACTAATTGCCTTAGCAACCATGAAACTGGATTACTCTTGCTAAATGAGTGGCAGGGTTTTCAGACTGTAGCTACACATCACCATCAGGCTGGAAAATATAAAAAAAGGGGTGAGGGATTTATGTTTCTGTCTGTGAATGTTATCAGCTATCTCATAGATTGGCTAACACCCCATAATCACCAGCCTGCAGGGACATTTAAAAAATATCTATGTAACTTGATCTTATCCAAAGCTAATCCAACCCAAGCCTTTATCCTAAGTGGCTAACTCATGTAGAGACATAGTTCTCCCTACTAATCTTGAAGCTATCTAGAATTCCCTCTTCTCCATGGTCACAGTTTTGGCATTAATGATTCTTTAGTTCTTATGCCTGCATAGCTCAAATAATCTATTAAATCCCTTGGTTTCAAAGTTAACTCATAAAATAATAGGTTCTCCATTCAGAGTTACTAAATACATATTCTTTCTTCATTTCTGATTATATGACATGTTAGTGGAAGAGACAAAACTGTGTTTGTCCAGATAGCAAGACTGGAAGGAAAGAGGCTTTTCTGAGGAACATTAACAAAGTTAATTAACATTTTAGCATTCAACATGTAAAGTAAGTTTGTGGGGAGGAAAGGACGATACTACCACTTTGAGTTAAATAGGAATTAGAAGGTACTCAACTCTCTGAGTGAAGCTGAGTGAACTCCTTTTTTTCATCTGTGAAGGGAGTAGGAATGGGGAAAACCATGTTATTCACAGTGACTATTATGTAATTCAATGTTTATAGTATTTATGCTTCAGACCTACCCAATGTCAGTTACCACATTAGGTGATGGAGTTCATTTAATTTTCCCTTTCTGCTGGTGAAAAGTTAATGTCACAAAACTTGTGCTTGTAATTTGTCTAGCTTTGTTAGACAGTGTGTGACCAGGGGGGATATGCTGATTTTATATTCAAAAGACCAGCAAACAAGTGGATTTTGAAACTTTCTTCCCTTATTTATAAAAGGGGAAATCATACCTGCATAACCAGGCTAATGTATGCTGTAAATGAGATGCTGTTTGAGAAATCACTTTTTATGTTGATAAATGTTACATGATAGATGATTTTTACAGGCAAAGAAAATGAGTTTATTGTTAATACTATTTTAGGGATATGGGCTCACCCTTCTTCAAATATGATTCCACATCATGACCACTCCCAAAGCACTAAGGACTCTACATCAGAGCCTGTGGGCTGCCCACTAACCTCCCATCCTTCACTTCTTCCCCTCTGGCGACCCTGTCAGGTTTGTTGCCAGGATCTAGGCGTTTGTTTGAGTGTAGTTTTGTCTATTTGCCTGATTTGTTTCTTTGTGTTCCACAGAGTGAGTTCATCCTGTACCTGTCTCCTCCTGATTTATTTCTCTTGGCATAATCCACTCTGAGTGTATCCATGCTATTCTAAATGCCTAGATTTCATTATTTTTGACAGCTGAGTAGTATTCTGATGTGTATAATTGCCACAGCTTTATTCAATCATCTAGGTTGTCTTCATATGGTGGCTATTGCAAGTAGAGTTACAATGAACATGAGGATAGATCTATCTCTTTTGAATTAGTGTTTTCATATTCTTCAGATAGAAATGCAATTGCTGAATGATAATTCTTTGAGGAAACACGCTGTTTTCCAAGGTGGCTGCACCAATTTTTTTTTTATAATATAATAGTTTATGTTTACATCATTTTGTGCATTTTTCCATCTCAGTTGTAATCCCCTTGGGCTTCTCATCATCAGATAACCTTGTGTCATCACCCTAGTCCAGTGCATTTCCCTCCCCCCACTGTTTTTGATCCCATTCCCCACTCTACCCCCACAAAATGTCTCTGGTATATGGCTATTATAAATTTTTTCTCGCCTGTTCCATTATATCCCTGCTATGAGTGAAACCATCCGGTATTTTTTCTTTTCTTTCTGGCTTATCTCACTAAGCATGATCTTTTCCAGCTCTATCCATGTTGCTCCAAAAGGCATATGTGTATTTTTTTATTGTTTGCTGAGTAATATTCCATTGTATATCTTTTTAATCCAGTCATCCACTTTTGGGCATCTGGGCTGCTTGCATGTCTTTCCAATTGTAGGTAAAGCAGCAGTAAACATGGGGAAGCTGCACCAATTTTTATCCCCATCAACAGTGTATAGGGTTCCTTTTCCTTTACACCTTTGCCAACACTTGTTGTTTCTAAGCTTTTTGATGTAGGTTATTGAAAAACAGATATGAGGTGAAAGCTCACCGCATTCATTGCTGTTTTGATTTGCTACTCAAACCCTAATAACAAGTGATGAGGAACATTTTTTCACATGCCTGTTGACCATCTACTTGTCTTCATTGGAATTTGAGGAACAAAAAAAATCCACTGTGACCTTTTTGGAAATGACAGTAATTCAAAAACTTTAGAAATCTCCTATGACATTATCTCATTTGGTCACAAAATGGTCCATGTTATATCTAGCTGGCAGGAAACAATGATGGTTTAATTTCCGGCCTAACAAAATCATTTGGGTGCCTCCTCCTGTTGACATTGCGCGTGGCTCACAGTCAGAAATGGAGGCTGCCTCTCCAATAAGAGCTCACTGGGACTAAGCCCTGTCTCACACATCTTGCACTCCCAGCACACGATGTACTCTCCGGCTGTGGGAGATCCACATGTGACCTAAGCCTGGCAACGACCAGATCCTGTTGCCTCCTTTTTTTGTGTTCCGAGCCATTCAGAAAAGAACAATCTTAACTGTCGCCTTAGAAGGGAATGCATTTGATATAATAATGCAACACACACACCCCAAAATGTAGCTGTTAATCCCATCTGCAGCTTTAAAAGCACTGACTGAACTCTAAAAGCCAAACTAAAGTCTACTCTATGACTAGAGACTGACTGAATTTTAAGGGAAACCCAAGCTTCTTTTGTGTTGGTCTCCCACCTGGTCACCTCACTGCTCAGCACCTGAAAATGGCAGCCCTGTGCTTTACCTGCTGTGCTGATGAAGGCAATGGCCATTTGAAAGCTTACTTCAAATAAATGTCCAGTACCATTGGTTTGAAACATTATTAGCTCAACACAATCATGTTCATGAGATCTGAGATTTTCTTTGGAATCCAGTAAGTTAGAGTCATTAGGACAACTGAGCATTGTTTCTCAAAGCACATCAGATAAGGAGGAAAATAGGAGAGTGCAGACTTGAAGATATGTTGTGTATTTAGGCATGAATGCATCTTGCCGGAAGGTTGTAAAGCAAGCTGACATTTTCTTTCAGTGCAGTCTTCCTGCGGCAGGCAACCATTTTGAATGCATCCCTTTGAAGTTCCCATCACATCAAGGCTCAGAGTCTCCATCATTTCCTCAACATTTTGGTCAACAGTTCAGACTCCAGTCCCAGTCTCCATCCCTGTCCACCTGAAATGGGGTGGCAGTGACTGATTTTTCCATCACTGATCTCTCCTGTTTACTCCAAGTTTGCAGATACAGCCTTCTCTAGTGCAATCTCGCTGTTTCTGGGAACTTCACAGTCCTCCTTTCCTGCCTGTTACCTTACAGAATTAAACTCACATGCCTTCACAGGAGTGGAGTTGCCCCTCCAGGCAGCCCACTCTGAGTGCTGCTTTCCCCTTCAGGGTGCCTGTTCTCTGGCCCAGGCTTCTCAGTCAGGAAGGAAATACCACCCCCCACCATGAAGTTGTTCAGAATGGAAAGTGGGAACACTTTTGTTTCTGTTCAGACAGCCACTCTTTTGTCTTCCCAGCTTTCCCAGGAGGTTGAGAGTGCTTGCTCTGTCCTGCCTGACTGAGAAAGCAAGTGCCCACACTCACTAGCCTCACAGAGTATCTGTACTCCTGTGTGTGCCTATGAGGATATATAAAGAATTCACTGCTGCTAAGTCATAATTGTCAAAACTAGGTAGGAAGAACTGATCCATATTACCTGAAAGGGATGAGGTTCTCCCTGTCTTCAGGAATCTCTAAAATTCTCCCTTATGTGTCCTCAGCCCCCTGGGGCACTGCAGACCTAAGACGGAATTGTGTGGGACACCTATGAACATGCTTTCTCTTTCTTGTATTTTGGCCATGCTGTACCAACTCAGCAAACCCTGTGTTTGCACTTTACTGCACTGTGCTGTTAAGGATGGTGCGACTGTAGTGCACAGTGTTTCTTTATGAGAGTCCTGGGGCATTATGAGTCTAGTGTCTTTACCAGGTATAGCTATGACCCATTTGATTTTTTTGTTTTCATCTTAAGGCCACAAGGCAACTATTCAAGTGTCCTTTCTGCACTGGCTCCCTGAAATTCTGATTGAAATTGGCACCCACCTTTAAACAGCATATGAGTACACAGTTGGGGTCACTTGGCATTATTCCAGATGGATCATATTGTTCTTGTCCCCTTTCTCACTTAAATTTATGATTTGCTTTTCTATTGTGTATCCCTTTTGGGTTTGCTTCATTCCCTTTTGGAACCAAGTGTGGACCAATAGTCAGAACCAGCTGGACACTGGGAGTTTTGGCAAACAGTGCTTGAAGGGGATGCTTGCTCCTGTGGAAGCAAGAAAAGGGAGGGGGATGGGCAGTTGGGCAGGAGGGAGCTGCCAGCCACAGCTGCAGTGGCTACAGCCCATTTGGGAGCGCTAGGGAATTGATACTTATCCAATGTGGTAAGACATCTGGGACCTACTACATAACTGGGTAAGTGTTCACTTCAAATACAAAATTTCCACAGTTTTAAGTAGGAGTTCTCAGCTATCAGAAGTAAAGGACTCCAAAATCCTCTTGAAATGAATTTCTAAAACATATGTATTAAATGCCTCACTGACTTAGTCTATGAGAATTCAGCAACATGACATGCAGAGTCAGTTTCAACAGATACACCAGGCAGAGACAGCCTGCGTCAGTGTGGGGAGAGATCACAGTGGGCACAGTGGAGCTGGAGGCCATTTGGCCTTCCATTGGAAACAGATTTTCTGAGCTGCTCAGAAAGAATATGGGCCTTTATTTGCATTTGAACAGCAAAATTAGTGCATTTGCAGAAATGACTGGGCTTCATTGTTTTCATATTATTGTACAATGTGATCCTGAGTATGACGGTTTTGTTCCTAAGAGAAGTACTGAGACATCCCCAACTGAACATTCAAACCTTTGGAAGTTAGGAGGTCTCTATCAAGCCTGGAGGTCCTTCATAGCAGAATCACCTCCTCACTTTTAACAATGCAGAAATGTACTCAGGCTTCTCACAGCATGTGGTGTAACCCCTTGTATTTGAACAGCAGAAATCCAAACTCTGCATTGTCCCATGTAGGATATGCAAAAGCCTCCAGGTACACACACACACACACACACACACACACACTCATGCCAGTTTGTTTGATGTATAGGAAAAAGAACCTCTCACAATGAACCCAACATGATAAATGCTAGCCTAATGAAAGCGTGAAGGAAGAAACTGGAAAGAAACTCAGATATTTGAGCCAGGCCTTTTAACCATGTTAGCTAACCTCTTTGAGGTGAAAATTCTCCTCTAAGCTCCTTCATTGTGGAGTCCATTTCTAAGAACGATGTTTCATTAGAAGAGAACTTCCTAGTTGGTATTAACTTGTAGTGCCCATCCTGGTGGGATGAGATGTCACACACCCCTGCAGTCCTAAGGTCCCGGGGTCAGACTGGTGCAGACCTGGTGGTTATTGTTTGGCTGGATGCCCCCAAACTCATGGAATAAGTACTCACTGCTTATTATTCACCAACATATTTCTAGACTTCTTTATCAGGTGGCATAAAAGGTTTATGAGACAGAATGAGCCAACGCAGTTGATATGTTTAAAAGAGTGATTTCAGCTAAGACCCCAAAGCAGTAAAGTCTTAGAGAAACACATGAAATGATGAGACCTGGGATAAGCCCTCCACCCTGGCTTTGTGTTCTCCAGCGGGCTTGCTTTCCTTTCCTGCTTGGCTTTCCTTCCTGTCAGTTGTACTCCCGACAGCCCTTTCCCTCTGGTCTCTGCTCAAGCAGCCCTGGAAGCCTCCCCCGACTGACACCCTGATTGAAATAGCTACTCCCACCCAGCACTCTCTTCTTTTGCTTTTTTTTCCCCACCATCTGACATTTATATTTTTCTTATTCATTGCTTATTGTCTGTTTTCTACAACCTAAACGTATAAGCTACACAAAACCAGATATTTTTACATTTTTCGCTATTATATCCCCAATGCATTAAACAGTGTCTGACATCTGGTAGAGAGCATATTTGGTGGGTGAATTAATTTATTTGTTAGCTCATTTCTTATTTAGTGAATTTCCCGCTGCCAATTCTGCCCTGTAGAACTTATAAACTGGTAAAATATTGTAATGTACTGAGTGGCTACTAATAAATTTATGTAAGTCCTTTGATTTGACCCTCACAACAGCTGATTTCCGATGAGGAAACAACTTGGATGAGTCAGTAACTTGACCAAGTAGCTTCAAAACCTATTTCTTAACAACTGCCTCCCATTCTTCTATGCTGAAATTTGAATAGTATTCCATGTCCAAACACTATTTCAAATAGTTTAAATACATTTGGATAGTAACTCTTGCTGCAGACCCAGAGAGAAGCAAGCCTCTCTCTTAAAGTGAAAATGCCACCATTCCTTAGTCTCTCCTCTGCTCGTTGTGACGTGCAGGCTTCTGGAAGAGGAAACTTAAGGCTATAATCCTTCAGCTTGTCAACCATTAATGTCCACAGCTGTCATGAGAGTGTCTTCCCTCTGACACATAATCACACAAACAAAAATGATGGGAAGCAGATGAGAATCAAAATAAATATAATTGAGCAAGAGTTTATTTGGAAGTACTACTTGAACTAAGAATTAACCAATTCTTCTGATGCCTAGACTGCCCTCAGCCTCTTCCTCTGTTATGAAGACAAAAGTCTTCAAAGCAAAGGTTATCCTGTGACTTCTTGTACATTTCCATCATGTTTGTACAGGAACTTACTGCCAGCAGAGAGAGGTGGAAGCCATCATGGAAGGAGATGAGGATGACAGAGGCTGCTGCTGCTGCAAACCGGGCCACTTGCCCCACCTGCTGTCTTGCAATGCTGCGTTCAACCTCCGCTGGCTCACCTGGGAGATCACGCAGGCGCAGTACATCCTGGAGGGCTACAGCATCATGGACAACAATGCAGCCACCATGCTGCAGGTGTTTGACCTCCGAAGGGTGCTGATCCGTTACTACATCAAGGTACTCTTCTTGGCCCTAGACACTTGGAAATAACAACACTGGGCTGCTCATCAGACTCTTGCAAAAGATCTAGACTGTGAAGCATCTTTTAAGCTTCTGAATCCCAATGAGGTCTGGAAACCACTAGGTTCATGAAAAGTTTTAGCTGTTGTACCTATATATATATGTAAAGATTTATTTATTTATGCTTGCAGAACTGGGGTACAGGCCAGAGGTGCAGGGGCAATGAGAGGAATCACCAGAGACAGAGTGGGGAGCAGAACAGGCTAACTGATGAAGTACACTGCTGAGGGGAGCAGCAGGCGGTCAGGAGAGGTCTGCTGTGCCATGTGGTCACCTCCGAGGTGGAGATTGAACTCATGCTGAAATGACTTTAGCTTCTTAGTGCTGTGCTTTAACCCACTGCGCCACCAGGGAGGGCCCTGTAGTTATATTTTTTTAAGTAAGATTGCATTGGGGAGCCCAGGTAGCTTCCTTAAAGAAGGAATTAGTGTAGGGGACCAGAGTATACTCTGAGGAGAGGGTCCAAAATTGGGGACCTAGTGGCTCAGAAAACTGTTCAATGAATTGTTTGGGAATTGAGTCCCAGAAGAAAGTAAAAAGGGATGTAGTGAGTCACTTAGAGAATGACTTACTGAGGGTTTCAAGGGAGAACTGAGATGAGAAGCAACTGGAAAACCTGAACATGCACTTGGCAATATTCTTTCTTTTCTTAATTGATGTGTGGTTGACTTTAATATTTTCAGGCGCTTAGTATCATGATTCAATATTTGTATAAATTGTGAAATGACCACCATATAATTTCTAAACAATCATTACCACAGAGATATTTTCTTCCTTATAAGAACTTTAATATGTATATTCTTAACAACTTTCAAACATGCAATACAGTATTATTATCTATAGTCACTGCTGTATGTTACATCTCCCCAAATTACCTATTTTATAATGGGCAGTTTGTGCCTTTTAGACACCCATCTCATATTTTGCCCACCCAACCACCTGTCACTGGCAACCACCAATCTTTTCTCTACATTTATGAGTTTGGTTCTTCCTTCCTTTATAGACTCTGCCTGTAAGTGAGATCATAGTGTTTGTCTTTTTCTCTCTGACCCATATCATCAAGTTCCATCCATAATACAACCCATCCGTGCTGTGAATGGCAAGGTTTCTTCTCTTTTATTGCTGAATAGTGTTCTACAGTGTATGTGTATGGAGAGTGGGTGAGGGAGGTACACAGGTGATACACCTGTGTGTATCACATTTTCTTTATCCATTCATCAGTGACACATAGGTTGTTTCTTTCCTTATCCAGTTGTCTTTTGTTTCCCATTTGCATGGAACATATTTTGCTGTCCCTTAATTTTCAGTCCATGTGTGTTTTCACTTCTGGATAAAGTCTTTATAGGCAGCATATAGATGATCTTCTTTTCTCATCTGTTCAGTCACTTTGTATCTCTCTTTTTTAAATTTTTAAAAAAGATTTATTTATTTATGCTTACAGAACGGGGGTACAGGTCAGAGGTGTGGTGGTGAGAAGAGTCGCCAGACACAGAGTGGGGAGCAGAACAGGCAGACTGTTGAGGGGAGCAGCGGATGGGTCAGGAGAGGCCTGCCATGCCATGTAGGTCAGCTCCCTAGCGGGGGATTGAACTCATGCTGCAGTGGCTTCAGAAAACTTCATAACGTGGTGCCCATTTAGTATCCTTTAATTAGAGGGTTTTTCCATTTACATTTAAAGCAGTTATGATAGATAGGTATGTACTGCCATTTTGTTCATTGTTTTCTGATTTCCCACTCATATTCTAAACCTAGGCACTAATAAGCACTCTGTCTTCTTACATAGGTCTGTTTCTTCACATCTAACATAGCACAAGTTTTCTTGTAATAATGGGGATGAGCAATGAAAGCATTCTGGAAATATTACCAAGCTTCAATGTTTACAAGTTACAGATGTCAGTTTAGATGTTTCACAAATGCTCTGCTTTAGAACCAGTATCATTTTTAAGCTCATGACAAAAATTCAAAAATATCACGCAATGATAGAATCAGAATTAGTAATGACAGCCTTTCTCCTCATTCATGTGGAGACTAATACCATGGTTTTTCAGTTACTTAGTCCCCATGTCTCCTCAAACTATGTTCAACTTCAGAAAATGTGCAGGTTTGTAATATGTCTCCTAGAGAACAAATGAGGAACTTGATTAAGGAGGCAGAACTATAACTGGGGAAGGGACAGGCAGGGACAACTGTGACTGAGGAGGTATATGTGGCAGCCACTCTCTTGAAGGAGCACTTTGCATGGTGGAAGACCTGGATGGCACTTGTGCTAACAGGGAGAAAGGGATTCCTATTTTAATGCCATTCAAAATCAGGAAGCACATCCAGCTGAGACCCAAAGTCCCTGCCAGCTGAGTCTGATACAAGAAGTTCAGCAGAAATGAAATACAAAAGTAAAAGGACAACATGAGTTCCAGTCAACTCAAAAGGAAGATTCTTATAAAATTGAATTAGCTACCAAATTGTGGGGAGCCCCATTGTCTTCAACAATAAAAGGTAAATGCTACAGGAGACAGACTATGGAAGTCTTAAGTTTAAATGACTTTTAATTATCATATCCCAAGATGACTGCAACTAGAAATGTTTCTGAAGCCCTTTTCTGTGGCAGAAAATTTATAACAGATATAGTGGTACATACTCATCTTGGTGTATGCTAGAGGGATTCAGGATGTCATATCCAAATCTCACATAAAACTACAGATGTTTCCCCCAACCATACGCAAATAGAGGAAGGTTTAGAAAGCAATCAGGGAGTTGTGACCCCTTGCCTCAGAGTAGCATGGTTTGTTCCTCAGCCATAAATTATAAATGAGTTTGCAAAATGTTTTTCATACAGAGAGCCAACTCTAGGCAAACAGTATATCGGGTGGCATTCAATTTGACCTTGGGTTATTCAATAACACTGGCTCACGTGTCACACCGGAGAAGTGTATTTCTCACATAAACAAAGGTGATATAGTAGCTCTGGTTCACGACATCCTCAGGCACCCCGGTGCCTTCCAGCTCTCAGCACCACCATTTTAAGTACCTTCCCCATCTTCATGTGCCACGATTTAACACCAGGCTTCCCATGGCTGGGGGAAAGGATACAGAACAGAAAGGCCAAGGGCATGCATCACCTGCTCCTTTAAAGGTTCCAGGAAGTTGCCACAGTATGTTCCCGCTGGATCTCATGGGCCAGCAGGCTGCCATATGGGATGACGCGTTACCCAGCGGGGGTATTTCTCATGAGTCAGGGGCAGACTTACAACATCCGGCTTTCCTGCAAGCTAGATAATAGTGGATTTGCGTTCAACTTGGAAATTCCAAGTGGGCTGGGGAGAACCCAATTATCTATATTTTTAAATAAGTTTCCTAAGTGATGTGCTATGCTACTGAGTTTAGAAACCAACACAGACATATTTATGTTCCATAGAAACAGAATATTCTTAAGAGCATTCAGGAGGGGCTGAGATTTGGGGGCAGGTAAGGACTCGCTTGTTATGCTATTCAGGCTTAGTTTTGCAAGGCTTTCTCTAAACTCAGTACTTTCCTTTACCCTTTGGTGAGGAATTGCTCAGAATTTCTATTCATTCCTCTGGTATAGTCAAAGGAAATTTTATTGGTAGAGAAGAAACGGTATTTTAGGGTAAAAACAAATGAATATTTTCTTTTTTGGCTCCAGTTACTTGAACAAAATTGTCTGGTAGCTCCGAATTGCTTCAAGTTTCAAGAGTCTGGTTTCATCCTTATTATTTTTTAAATGGACTGCCAAATTGAAAAGGAAGAATACTTTGGAATAATTCCTTTACACAAAAGGATTTTTTTTTTAAATCTCCTAATAAACTGGGTCAGTTGCCCCACCCTCTATGAATATATTTGAAATCATTTCCTTCCTGTCAACTTGAGGTTTTCCCTGGTGCCTCCTCTGTCTCTCCTCCATTTATTAGTGCCTAAAACCCTCATAGCAAGCAAGAAATCAGCTGTGTGCAAGGGCCTGCTTTTCCTGCTGCCATTGTTTCTGTCCAGCTCCTGTAAAAAGGAGATGTGCTTATCGCTGGCCTTGCAGAATGAAGAGCGAAAAACCTGGACACGTTGGCCTGCCTGCCAGGGCCCCTTCCTAGAACGAGTCCTCTGATAGCATGTGCTGATCTACAATTAAAATGAGAAACCAGGAGAATCTCTGTTGGAGTAGTCAGATATGGTGAATTAATTCAGAAGAGGTCCCGCTTTCCACACAGATCAGGTGTTATGCACGCAATTCCTTTTCACTGTCCTTCCTTAGTAGTTTTACTTAGCATCATGTCCATTTCATCCTGACAGAACCTGAAGGACTTCACACTGTTCATTGACGATGTCTCCTGACAGAATTTCTGCCTAAATAAAGTGGAAATAGGTATTGCTTTTAACTAGTTGAATTAGTTAAGGTGGTTTTCTCCCAGTGAGGGGAGTCAGTACTGATTCTCCTCACGTGTGGGGAAGCCGTGTTGTGCTGGGGTCCTGCTCAAGAGTCAACAGTGCAATATACTCAGATGGAGGGTGGGGGTGGATGTTTTAACCTCTGTTATTCAGAGTCCTTATTAATTATTCTGACTTCATCCTTTGAGGGGTTATTTTAATTCCTCTGCAGAAATGAATTAGAAGGTAAACATTTGTCTTTCACTTTTTGTTTGTTATTCCTAGCTGGCACATGTGATTGGGACATATTGGAGAAAACTAGACCAGATGTTTGCTGCAGCCAGATGTTTAGACAGACCAAATTTCTTTTTCCCTTTACAATAGTCAGCTGAGAAATGAGATTTTTGGCCAAGGTCACCGGTCGACTTTTATCTGTGACTTGGGCTGATGACATAAACTACCTCAGAAAAGCTTTAAGTTATCCTGCCAGCAGGTAGACAATAAACAAGCCTCTGGATTCAGAATTTACATTTTTGGTTATAAGATAAACCCTTTGGTGACCAGCACAGACTCATCTCTGTCCCTCAACACCACCCCTGCTCTAAACCTTTCCTGAGTGGTCGTTAGTGCCACCTACCCGGGTCCTCAAACTAGCTGGGTAGATATGTGAGAGATGCAAAAAGCACACTGTGTGCAGACCAAGTGCTTTGTACATGGAATTTCATTAAAAACAAACAAACAAACAAAACAGCTAGGAAAAGTGGGCATTGTTAACTCTCCTTTCTTTCCCATCTTTTTTTAGCTTCCTGTGGTCTTATCCTCTTCCCTTCCATTGAAGGGATTTCTTTCTTTCTTTTGAAAATTTATTTATTTATGCATACAAGAACTGGGGTACAGGCCAGAGGTGTAGAGGGTGAGAGGATTCACCAGAGACAGAGTGGGAGAGGAACAGGCAGATCTACTGAAACACACTTCTGAGGGGAGCAGCGGGTGGGTCAGGAGAGGGCTGCTGTGCCATGTGGGTCAGCTCAGGGGCCTGGGATCGAGCTTGTGCTGCAGTGACTGTGGATAGCTTCATCAGGCTGTGCTTTAACCCACTGGCCACCAGGCAGGGCCCTGAAGGGATTTCTTAAGATCAACATCGATGTCCTGGGATGTGTGCTACAGAGGTTAGAGGTTGGAGAACTAGGTCAACTAATGAATCCACTTATTGGCTGTGGATTAACTTTATCCTGCTCTCCATTTTAGGATCAGATGCATCATGGACTCTAATAAAAATATGCCCCAAACAGGGAAACTCACCTGTCCCAAGACACAGATTAGTCTTGACTGAACTACAGAGGCTGAATCAGTCATTAGCCTTGTCTAACCCAAACCCAGAAACCAGGTGTCTGTCTACTGGGAAGCAGCCAGGGGAGGGGGCAGTGTGCTCAGAAAAGTGCATTTTGGTGTCACCTTGAGGTGTCAGTCACGTCCATACCATATGCATTACTTTCTGTCTTTTCACTTGGAAAGAGTGTGTTTTTAAAATCAGAGAAGCCATCAGTGAAGGGCCTGACACTCTGGGGGCAGGCATCACTACCTCCTGGCATCAAACGCAGCCCCTCCTGTGGCTCATGATTCCATGAGCTGCTTGCCTCGTGCCCAGGCCCACCTCAGCCTCAGAGACACTCAGCAGTCCTCGACTTCCTGTGAGGAAGAGAAAAGTTGCAGGTTGGAAGGGGTTCCTCAGCCACATCCTAGGATCCATTGCTGATCACACTTGAATTTCCATGGACTGTGTCATATTTTTACGTGTGGGGGTGGGTGACAGGTTTTTGGAAGGAAGCATATTTTCAAGAACTACCAGATGACTTTTACTAAAACTGTGAGTCCAAGTAATAAAGCCCAGGAGTAACAGTTCCCCAGATGGGACTTACAGATGACGTGGCTGAAAGAAGGGAAACGTGCATTGTTATTGAACACATAGACTTCTATTGCCTGGGAACTGGCAATCGTGTGTGTGTGTGAGTGTGTGTGTGTGTGAGAGAGAGAGAGACAGACAGAGAGAGAGAGAGAATTCTACATAAGAATTACTGTGATTTAGTTCACTAAACACTTTGGTTAGGGTCCCTATTAGGGTCTTCCCAGTGTCTTTCAACTGGATCAATCCAGCCTGGTGGCCACAGAGGCTAGGGATGATTTCATGCACTTCTCTCAGAAGGGACAGGGCTGGCTGCCATTCTTATCTCAGATTCTGTCTGATACGTTCATTAGTATTATATTCTCCTCACTCCCCTCTTTAATACAGTGACCCTTAAGAGAGGGCTTTTAAGAATGTTTCTTCTGTGGGTTCTTTGTATTAAATGTAACAGGAAATACAAATGTTACCACATGTGGGAAGTTTCATGTCTCTTATTTCCCTGATATTGATATTGATTTACTTTATGAAATATAATGAATAAGGAGTCTTTCTGATTTAAGAAAGGCGATGAGGGCTCAAAATCCTGCTTTCTTTCTGCAGAGCATAATATACTACATGGTAACATCCCCAAAACTCCTCTCCTGGATCAAGGATGAATCACTGCTGAAGTCCCTGCAGCCTTTTGCCAAATGGCATTACATTGAGCGTGACCTTGCAATGTTCAACATTAACATTGATGATGACTATGTGCCCTGTCTGCAGGGCATCACGCGGGCAAGTTACTGTAACGTTTACCTGGAATGGATCCAGTACTGCGCAAGGAAAAGGCAAGAGGTGGGTAAGGCGCTGGGCCCTGGAAGCATCAGTGGAGCTTAAAAGCTTAACAAGAAGAAATCTTGTAAAGTCCATCTCTTCTTTTTCACTCCTTTAACTTTAATGTAAATTAGAGGAGAGAAAAAAGCATTGGTATTAAGATAAATATTTAGTTAACAACTAAACAGAATGGAAAGGATTATGCTCAATGAAATAAGTGGGAAGGAGAAAGACAAATACTGGATGCTTTCACTCAAATGGGGACCACAGAGAAACAAAACAAAGGAACTGGCAAAACTAGAGGAAAATAAGCCCCGGAAACTGGAACTGAGGCTACTAGAAATGAAAAGTGGGTATGAGAACAAAGAGGGTGAGGGTGTGGGGGCGTGGGGGTCCCTGTGGTCTCTGGTAAAGGGAAAGAAAAGGTGAGGCCAGGTGTGGTGACATTGCTGAGGTGTGACCTTATATCCCTAAATCTGGTACAGTGTAGTAAATCAATGCCACCTCAACAAAAGTAATTTAAAACAATGTTTACATACTATGTCTTCTCAAAAGGAAAGGTGGAGGTAGTTTCTCCCTAAGCTCTACAATGGGACAGTGCCATTTTGAACCTCTATCAGCTTTAAAAACTTGTAGACTTTGTTTCTCTGCTTAAAGTTACTTTTTGAAATTTTGGAGCCTGCTGAAATCTGGAGGATTTCCTGACCTCCTATGAATCATGACACACAAATGCTATTTAGCCCACAGAGGGTCCTGGTTGCTTCTGTGTTATTTTTCTTCTGTGCTGAGGACACTTCTGGAGGTGAATGTGGAGTCTTAGAAATGGAACCAGGGCCAATGATAGCAAATAAAAAGGGGAGAAGGGCAGCCTAGGAGGAGGAAGGCGAGGAAAGCAAGTGGGGGGATTGAATTACTTCTGGGGTTCGGGTAAAGCTGATTCCAGGTGTTGTCGGTGGCGATAGTAGAGGCACACTGAAAAACAGCTTCCTCAGCAGCTGGTAAAGTATGTTGTACCATGACGTATAGAAAGTAAACCAAGCTACCATGACGTATAGAAAGTGAAACAAGTTACCATACCAGCCCATGTCCTTGACCTTTTCATGAGCGGTTAAAAATAGGTGGTTGCTGGAGTAGACAGCAGACTCTGCTTTCTCCAGATGCATCCAGGTCTTACCCCAGCTGGGCCTCTTCTGTGGCTGAGATTGTCAAGGCAACTACTGATATTTGAGGCTACCCTGGGAGGACCCATGAAATTTTTCAGGCAAAAGATTTTTTTAAAGATTTATTTATTTATGCATACAGAATTGGGGTACAGCCAGAGGTGCAGGGACGGTGAGAGGATTCACCACAGACAGAGTGGGGAGCAGAACAGGTTGATGGATGAAGTACACTGCTGAGGGGAGCGGCAGGCGGGTCAGGAGAGATCTGCAGCACCATGTGAGTCACCTCCGGGGCAGGTGGGGATTGAATTCTCACTCAAGCGACCATGGCTTGGCTTAGCTGTGCAGTGCAGTGCTCCAAACTGCTGTGCCACCAGGTAGGGCCCAGGCAAAAGATATTTTGACTTTAAATTTCTTCTTCATCCCTGTTCCGCCTATTTTGTAAGCTGACCTCAGATGGCCCCCTTAGTTTACTTGTTGATTGGGACTTAGGTCAGTTCAGTGGGCCCCTCACTATGGGGAGCTTGCTTTCCTTACGTCTCTGCTTCTCTCTCCCTGAAAGACAGACCTTAACCCCTCCTTTACCCACCTTCAAATTGGAGGGTGTTAAAGTGGCCTTCTCTCCGTTTCACTGCAACTTCTGACCTTCTTGACCTGAAGTGCCAGAATCAAAACTCAGGAAATTAGCTCAGCAAAAGGAAATAAATTTTTCCTTACTTAAAGTAGCTTCCCACTTTGATTTTTTTTTTCATGTTGAACATTAAGAAAATCTGCTTTAGGAAGCAGAGTGATCCCCATCCTTGGGATCATTTTAGTGGGGACTAGATGACCACAAGGGCTAATCATACAAGCCTCCTACAACTGTACATTGGTGATTCTGTGTTATGCATCGCAGACCCTGTGTGAAAGCTGAACACCCTTGCTCTTACAGCCTTCGAAGAGCCTGGACAGTGATGAGGACTCTGCCTTGGTGACTCTGTCCTTTGCCCTGTGCATCCTGGGGAGGAGAGCGCTGGGCACAGCAGCTCACAACATGGCCATCAGGTACCTGTAGAAACAACTGTGATGGGCACCAATATTTGATATTTGGGGCAGATTTTTGTTTCTTTATTTTAAAACTGGACTGCTTACATTTATTTCAAATGATTTTTTCCCTTACAAATCGTGCTTGATCATGCTGATCTCTTGGAATATTAGAATTGGAAATGGCATTAATGTGGAGCAGTCAAAATCTGGGAATTTGGGGTATAGGGTCTCCTGTGTTACAAATGTCCATGTAGATTTGCTGGGAAGATTAAATGAAATCATGCATATGAAGTGTCCAGCCTGGTACATAGCAAAATTACTGCTCAGTAAATATTAGGTCCTTTTTCCTATTTTCCTCTCAGGGGAAAATCATCACATCTGTGCTCCACCTAAGACTCTGCTCTGCCTTTATCTCTGGGTTTTCAGTTAATTGGCTGGCACTTCTGTTTTCTCCACCTCTCGGTCTAGATCTTACCCTCTAGATCTAAATGGTCAACTTGCCTCTTATTAGAGAACAAAAGTAAGCCTTCTCTGGACCCCTCACTCCCATACCTGTTCCTGGCATCTTGCCTATTAAAAACAAATGTTTACGATTTCCTTCACAAGTGAAAGTAGTTGCCCTTGCAACTGCCTCCCTGCCAGCTTGCCTTCTGCTCCTTGCACTCCAGCAAAATTGCGCTTATGAATTTTATCAGTTACCTAATCATTACCCAAATCCAGTCATTTCACAAACTCTTCTGGGATTTTGGGAAAAGTGGTTCTTAAATCTCTGGGGATTTTGGGATCCGTGCTTCTGAACTTTGCCGGCCTACGGCTGTTCGTGCACATTAAAATCTCTTTCAAAAGTCCTGCTGCCCAGGCTCTAAGCCAATATGGAACAAGGGCATCAGAAACTGGGTAAGCCACACATCAGGGTTTTTTCTTAAAGTTCTCCTTGTGAGGCAGGCACGTTAGGATATATTGGGTAGCTTCAGGACATTGAAAAACACTGCAGCCTAGCCAAAGAGCATGCTGGGAGAACTAGTGAAGTCAGCCCAACTTCCTTGGATGCTCATTAGAATGCTCGAAAAGCCCACCCAAAATGCAACAACACTTTAGACATGCACTGATAAAACCAAAAAGTGGCGGCAACCCCTTTGGGGGTGAGGGAGGAAAGCAACACCTGCCTTCTCTTTAAAGTGTTGACTGTTCCACCCCTTCATTATACCTTACACCGCCAACCCACCCATAAAACTGGGAAACCCAAACCCAACTAGTCACTACTCTCTTGAGTTTGTGTGCCCTTCCTCCAGCATGGGCTTTCGCCTTGCTGCTAACCCCTGGTCTCTACAAACTCCCGTTTCTTTCTTGAAATGGGATCAAGAATCTGCTCGACTTCAGGTGGAGGTCTTCTTCTCTCTTTTGAGGCCTCCCCTGCCATACCGGGGAGTTTCAGTGTACTGTAAAGCTGAGAATCACACAATCAGAAGCTTTAAAAAGGAGTCTTCTGCTGAGCTGCCTCTGGCTCCTCTGGAGGGGCTTTCTTCACTATTAATTCCTTGCTTTGCTGATACGATGCTCTGCAAAAAGGGTTCTTTCTAGTCCTTGAGTTTAGGAGAAATTGGATTACATGTTTTTTCTTTTCTTTTCTTTTCTAAGATTTATTTGTGCATACAGGCCAGAGGTGCAGGTGCAGGGGCGGTAAGAGTATTCACCAGAGGCAGAGTGGGGAGCAGAACAGGCCAACTGACGAACAGAAGTCCGTCACTCAGCAGAAGTACACTGCTGAGGGCAGCAGCGGGCGGGTCAGGAGAGGTCTGCCGCACCATGTGGGTCACCTCCCTGGCCAGCTATTGAACTCACAAGTAAAGCAGCTTGGAGAGTTTCATGGTGCTGAGCTTTAACCTGTTGCTCCACAGGGCGGGCCCCTGTATTACAAGCTTCTTAAGGGAGAATCCCACTTGTATTTGCCCAACAGCTCTCCCAATCCCTGGTTGCTGGGCAAACAATCCAGAGAACCTTGTCCCATGTTCTCAAATGCCCTGCCGCAGGATGACTGGTGACCCATTGTGGAAACACATCGCCATGATGATGCAAGCTGAGTCAGGCGGTGTTGGGCACTTTTCTCCTGGTCTTTCTGGAACCAGTTCCCTCTAGTCACTTAGAGGAAAAGAACCCAGGTAGTCAGAATGTGTGACATTGACTGTTCTTACAACTCCTACATCTTAGATTTTCTTTTCTTCATAGAGATGCTAATGACTTAGCCTTGAAGTACTGTGTTGATGGGTGTGGGGTAAATGAAAGTTAGTAGGTCCCTCCATTAGCATCAGTGATCAACACCTGTGGTTTCACATGCACGCCTGATGGTGGTACCTGGAGTGTGGCATGGGCTTGTGTGAGCAGGCGCAGCCGAGCCTGGAGGCTGAGCATAAAAGGGCCACATCAGGGGGTGGTGGTGGCAGAGGACTATGGGGCCCAGCTCAGTAGAAGCCAGTGGAGAAGCCATAAGAGAATACCAGAGAGCACAGGAGGAGTAAAGTTTTGCAGGTGCTAGCAGGCCTGCCAGCCGCCTGGCGCCCGTGCTCCCCCACCCCCCACCCCCGGCTGCCCTGTACCTGACTGCCTTGCCACAGGTGGTGTAGAACGATCTTTAAAAGCCTGAAAAAAACACCAGGGCTCCAGGACTCTCCAGGTCCATAGAGAACCTGTTCTGTGCCTTGCTGGCACTGAAGGTTGTTACAGGAAATGACTCTGAGGAAGTGTCACCAGCTTCCAGGCTTTCTTTCCTCCCCACTGACTTGCCCCTTGCACTAGACCCGGACAGTTCCCTTTGTGATCATCTGGGAATAATTTGAGGCTCGTTTGAAAGGCTAACACAAGTGTCTCTGTGACCTTTGTACAGGCATGTTGTAGCTCCTGCAGCGGCTGGCTGCATTTTAAACTGTAAGGAGAATCTTTAGATATTTGTAGCATCCAGGCAGATGGTCTTCTTGTTTGCTAGATTTAAATTTTTACATAAATTCAAAATTTCTTTACAAACTGCAAATTAAAATGCTCCAAAGATTTCACTCTTTTGGTTCCTATCGAAGACCTTTTCAAAGATTTCAGTCTTGCTCTTTTGTAAATTGGGCAGCTCTTCCTGACCAGGTGTTTCTTGCTTGGTCTGCTTTATTTTTTTCCTTGATTAAGCACCATGTTTACCAGCTGCTTTATAAAACCTTGTTTAGATGGAATTTTCTTTCTTTCAAACAGTTCCCTATACCCAATGTCTGCTCTACTTGTTCCAAACATAGTGATGAGATAAATCTGGGAATAAGCTCTTGCTGTTCTAGGGACGGATCTGATCAGCTGGGACTGGTTTACTTTACTGAAAGGTAAAATCCTGCCACATGCTTTTATTTCAGTCCTTGACTTACAATAGCTAATTTACTTTACATGCTACCCCAGGCCAGTAGTCAGGCCCGAAGTCCATGAAGTTCTGATTAATTAGCTGTGCTGGGGGCACACACAGGGACACAGTATGAGAAGGTTAGAGCCTGGTTGGGTCCCCGTCTTTGCTTCAAGCAAACAGCTGTGCTCTGCATTTACTATGCTGGAATTCAATATGTGACTTTGTTTAAAACATGGGTCCTGAGTTAAAAAAAAAAATTAAGATGATTTTTATAGACAATCAAATTGTCTCCCAAAGCTGCTATTCCATCTTATATGCCCACCAAGAATGCTTTGCCATACTCTTCACTAATGCTGGATTTTTAATCAGTTGAAAGTTTTCTAGTTTTGGGCCCTCTGTGGTGGCGCAGCAAGTTAAAGCACAGCACAGTGAAGCTGACCACAGCTGCTTCAGCATGAGGTCCATCCCAGCCAGGGAGGTGACCCACATGGCTCCGCAGACTGTCTCACCCGCTGCTCCCTGCTGCTCCCCACTGCTCCCCTCAGCAGTGTACTTCATTGATCTTCCTGTTCTGCTCCCACTCTGCCTCTGGTGAATCCTCTCACTGGCCCTGCACCTCTGGCCTGCACCCCACTTCTAAGCATAAATAAATAAA